>NC_135159.1:16033151-16237159 GCF_050948215.1 Halictus rubicundus
TCTACAGCAACGTATACATATCTACGCTCTTCTTTCATCATCGTTCCGATCGTTTATCGCAGATCCAACAGAGACGATACCTTTACGAATAAACCTACCACTCGTGCCACGGAACCTCTTGAAATAAATCCTAGTGGAGAACTTATGTTCCTCCGAAAATAAATACCGATGAGCCAGCCGGCGTCGAACTGTAACAGCGAACATCGGTGAGCCTGTGTCTCTGTCTCTTCCTCTCTCTCTCCTTCTCGCTCTCTCTGTCTCCCTCTCTCTTCGAAGGATGCAAGCTTTGTGGACCTAGATCTATCTGTAGAATCTTCGCCGGTGGTTCTCTCACAGCGATGCGAATCGTTCCCGGTGCGACGACCGTCCCTGGAAAATACAGATAAGGTACACTTCCGCTCGAAAAGATAGCACGCGGGTGCTATCGTCGGGTTCTCAAACGGAACATCTCGAAGCGACGACTCCGGGTCCTCAGAAAACTTGTCTGCCACTGTGTGTTCAACATTTTTGCAAGAACCTAGCGTTCCTAAAGTTTCGTTGAGACTTGAAGAAGCTTCGAGACGTTGCCACGAGAACGAGAACGAGAACGAGAACGAGAACGAGAACGATAACCTGACGACAGCAGACACGCTGCCTTTTTGTCCAGGAGTGTAGACAGTCGAGGATGTTCAGCTCGCTGAGACTGGCGACCATGCGATCGCACAAGAGTCGCGCTAGGCCCGGTAGCGTGGCCACGTCCGCCAGTTCCGACTCGGCGAGAGGCGAGGATCTTTCTCCTCAGACCTACCATCCGTCCAGCTTTTTGCTCCTGGACGATCCCGACAGTCCTGTCTCGGTGCCATCCGGAGTGTCCTCCAAGGTCGCTCAGGTCAGGGTCGAAAGAGAAGGTGGTAGCCTCGGGGTCACCCTCAGAGGTGGAGTCTCGAGGGCGTTGGTGGTCACCGGGGTGAAATCCGACGGACCTGCGGCGAAAGAAGGCAGGGTCAGACCCGGGGACAGGCTTTTAGCCGTCGACGACACCGAGCTCAGGGGCCTGACTCTAACCGAAGCTCAGAGAGCGCTCAGGAGGAGCTCGGACGCGCCGGTCGCATCCCTCACCATCGAGTACGACGTCGCCAACATGGAGGAGGCGAGGGCTGCCACCTCGGGACCTCTCCTGGTACAGCTTGAACGCGGTCCTTCCGGTACATCTTCCACTTGCTATTACCGCCCCTGTCGGAAAATATTCGATCGAGTCAGAAAATCATTATGTAGTCGCGTATTTATTAACACGTTAATAAATACACGCTACCACTGTCACGCACGTGTCACGTCCACAATCTCTTCTCAAACTCTTTGAATCGTTACACTGTTTGAAATTACACCCACCTACTGTTGTCAAAAGTGCATAAAATCGACAGTCTATTAATGACCGTATTTAGAAGAAGATAATCTCCAAAACACTTGCAGATCGGAGAGAGAGTAATACTTTGCGATAGAAGAAGTTGCTGGACCGAGTCTCCTAAGAGCAACAAGAGTACCATATCTGCAATAGTTGGGTGCTAGGCTTGACAACTCGTGTTCGAGCTACTATTATCTTTCGATGAAAAAGTTACAGTGACGATCGAGTACTTTCTGCCAGGGATGTACAAGGGAACCACCGACTACCAGCACTTTGTGGAACCGGCTTCCCCCCAGTTGGGCTTTTTCAGCCGATTTACAAACTAAATAAACCAGCGCGGCACTCGATAAAACGCAAACAGTGTTCCCAACGGGTAATTATAGACTGTCGGGGTAACTAAATAAAGATTGCGGCCAGGACTTTGACTGTTTACATCGGTACACTTCCACGAACCGAATGCAAAGGGTCCGGGTTCTATTTCTGACCCCTAATTACCCCGGCTTGCGAGCTTGTTAGATCTTCCGATGCAGCCTCCGCGTAAACGTCACTCGAGGAACGGTTTCTAGAGACGGTGTTAACCCCTTCGCTGCCGTGGTTGTCGCTCCTGTGGCACCGTGGACGAGGAATCGTTCACCCTAACAGACAAACAGCGGTCTTTAATTTTAATCGACAAAACGCAAAACGGTAATAAAGAGATTAAAAATAGTGTTGTATTATTTTGATGTGTTTGAAATTAATTTAGAAAGGACAACAATGTCTCTCTACAGTTTCTATATCTTACAATTAGTGAAGACTATTTTGATTTTGAATAAAAATTCGCGTTCTATCGATCAGCCACTATATCGCAGAAGCAACGATCACTGCAGCGAGACGTCTGGTCGACGGTAGCTAAGGGACCAACCCTGCGATGCATACGATTACAGGGGAGCTAGGATTAACGGTCCGGGAGACGACGAACGGGGTTTACATCGAGAGTCTGCGACCGGCTAGCACGGCGGACAGGTGCGGAGCTTTGCAGCCGGGTGACAAACTCCTGGCTGTCGACGAGACGCCGATCCAGGACGCTCTGACAGCAGCGAAGCTGCTCAGGAACAACTTCGACAACTCGAGGATCGCCAGGCTGCAGATCCTGCCGAGGCCGCCGAGTGCCTCTCAGAGGACGGTGAAGAGAAGGGCGCAACCGCAGGCGCAGCAGTCCTCGAATCAGACCCTGCAGACCAAGGAGAGCCTCACCGTTGTCTTGAGGCCTGATCACAAGGGTTTCGGTCTGGCCTTGAAGCCCGCAGAGGATCGCATCGGGTATGTAGTCAGCCTCCTGGAGGCTGGCGGCCCGGCAGAACGCAGCGGAGTCTTGCTACCCGGCGACAAAGTGTTGGCAGTGAACCGGAGGTTCCTCAGGGATCTACAACCGGCCGAAGTCAACGCCATTCTGGAGACCTCGCAAGTTGTGAGCGTTCTTAAGTAATATCTTAAAAATTCGAATTTATTTTGCAATTCTCCTTACTAATTGTTAATCGATTTATGTACAAACTGGTGTCTGTGGCTTGCGTAACTTGAATATGTTCCCTCGTTAGTTAAAGCGTTACAAGCAGATGCTGACGTGCCATTGCTTCTCCAACACTAAACCTACCACGGTGAAATGACGCGTGTTTCTCACTTTACAATCATTTAGAGTTATATGGACGCTTCCGCAGGACACGAGTACGTTTAGTATTGAAGTTATGAGCCACAGTTTGAAGAAGATTTATGCTAGCACATGTCTGTCGCTAGGAGAACTCTCTCTCTCTCTCTCTCTCTCTCTCTCTCTCTCTCTCTCTCGTTTATCGTATGAGATAAAACGCGGCTATTTTCGGCAGATCGAGTTGGTGATCGAGTACAAGGTCGGCGGACCGGTGGTACCCAGTTCAGGAGTGTTCACTGTGCGAGTAGCGAGGCCGGTCGGTGGTCAACCCGACGTTGGTCTAACGGTGAACGAGGATCTGATCATCACGGAGGTCCGCAAGGGTTCTTTGGCTTACAGAACGGGTAGCCTGGCCCCTGGCGATAGGCTACTCGCGATAGACGGACAAAAACTGGACCCAGGTGACCTCAGGCAAGCCGCGCAATTGTTGCACCGACCGGGTAGTTCGGTGATCGCGCTAACTGTCAGGAAACCGGACCCCGTTACGGAGAACAGGTAACGGAAGCTTTATGAGAAAATCTGCTTCCGACTGACTGTAGAATAACAGCTTGAAATTTGAACTTGCTCTCAAGCCCTTCTAAATCTGGACTTGTACAAAGTGCTTGCACAAAAGTCTTCCAATGCACGGATGCAAAAATTCTTGAAACATTTTACACGGGATTATAGCTCTTCCAATCCCTGTGACAATTTCATGCAACTAGATAGCTATCATTAGTCAGTAACGATTAGACTGCGGATCTTTATGCAAAATAAAAATTCTCTTCGTCAACTGCAAAAAACAGAAGAGAACAAATAAAAAGCTCTTTCTTTCTTTCTTTGTGATCATAAAATCCGCAGTCTAATAATGATATAAAAAGATGCAGCACTATTGGACGGCTGATAGAGGATCTTTCCAGAGACTCCAGTATAGGGAGCGACACGACTCAACAGTACTCTAGCGGGCTTCTACGGCCAGCAAGGGGAAGTCTTCCTAGCGTGGACAGTGCGGTGGATTCTTGGGGAGAACTGGGAGAGAATAGCGGAGCGGGTCCAGAGATTTTGAGACTGTGGGACACTGCATCCGTGGACAGCGGTCAGCTGGATCTGCCGATGCCGCCTTACCCTGGGTAATACAAGCATACGACGTTTAAATAAGAAATTCTGGATAAGGAACAGACTCGAATAAAATATTAACAATAGAGTACGCTGTACATATTTCTGTGACGGCTAGGCCGCAGGAGCGCAACAGCTCGGACAGGCCGCAGCAGATAGTGCACGTGTCGTTGCACAAGGATCCGGTGTACGAAGACTTTGGGTTCTCGGTGTCCGATGGATTGTACGAGCGGGGCGTTTATATAAATCGTCTGCGACCCGGTGGCCCCTGCGACGGCGTTCTCAGACCTTACGACAGGATCCTGAGAGTGAACGAGGCCAGCACCGAGGACTGCGACTGCTGCCTGGCTGTTCCGTTGATCGCCGCAGCCGGTTCACGGTTGGATCTGACTATCGCCAGACCGGTGTCCCCTGTTAACATCATGAAAACGCTGTAGGACAAGAGGGATCAAGACAGCAATTCGAGGATTAGAGGCGAACCGAGCGACGTGACATGGCGGAGATGGTATCGGGTATATTTTTTTACACACCTGTATTTTATTTATAAAAATAAATGTATAGATTGCTTTTAGCTAGAACATCTTCTCCTGCACACAAGTCCACGCAGATCGCACACCAGAATCTTTTCAACCCTCCGGCTATCGGCTTCTCTAGTCCTCTGACAAGTGGTGTAAAATTAGCGGTCACGTTGATTTCCATTTTTCTTTTTCGTTTCTAAAGCCCGCTCGTGCTATAATTAACGATAATGACCAGAAGGTTCAGAATATGTTCAAAAGGGAAAATCTTCGCCTATCGATTCTAGCAGAGTGTCAACGCGAAATCGAATCCTCAACACCCGAGCGAAACAGCTCCTCCTTTCGGTAGCGTCATCACGAATCGCATTCGTGTTTATCGTAGCCAGACAATCAGCTATGAAAGTAAAATTCGACACGTAATCAATGCTACAATTGAATACCGCTTCTGCGCTCTATTTCTCTCTCTCTCTCTCTCTCTCTCTCTCTCTCTCTCTCTCTCTCTCTCTCTCTCTCAAACACACGCAAAATCTCTCACTCTCTATTTCGGTGTCGAATATGCAACGCGCGTTTAAATAGATTCGATCGCTAAACCCGGACAGGAATGTTATCGGATCCAGCAAACTGAGTGGCCTCGATGCTAATTGACCCAGCAATTAGCCGTTCAAGCCGACAATCTCAAATTACACGATTTTCCCACCTTGCCAGCAGGTCCGTTCTCATCGGATACAAGAACATTGTCAATTGTAATACTAGAAAATACAAAACGGAAACAGATCAACGGGCAAATTACACCTTTGTGCAGCATCATTAATATTCATAAAATCCGTGTGTATGTATACCTATATACAGGGTGTCTTTCTTATTCATTGTTGCACGAATTTCTCGTGACGAAGTCACGCCAATTCAATGAGCGCGTGTGATGCTTTCTCATTCTTTCGCGAGATTTCAAGATCATGGGTAGTTTTTATAAGATACACGTTTTCATTGTAAAAAATACCAGCATCTTTGGAATCTCTTAAAAAATAATGAGCCCTTTAAAATGGTACAAGTCGCGAAAAATTCTTCCATGCAACAATAAAAAAGGTTTTGGGTGATCCCATTCAGCCGAAGGACACCCTGTATGTATACGCATGCATATACATTTTCGTTTGTACATCCCACGTAATGTATCACGACGTTCTATACAAAGAAGCGTTACTCCTCGGCTTCTCTATGCCGTTGAGAAAAATAAATAACCGATTATACGTTATCGCGCCACGACCGGAGCGCCATGGCCTGGAGAAAGCTCGCGCGAGCTTTTGTCAGTAGGAAAAAAAACAGATCTAACAAATTCGGACTAGACAGAAAACGATTGCTGCTTCGTGCCAACCCATCCGTTCGCCATGAAGGAACTACCAGTGCCATTACGATTATCGTCGTAATACTTCGGAAGAGCCGTTTCACTTCCTTTCTCCAGTCGTTGGTCGTACTTCGCTTTGTTGTAGCATAACACCCCGCAGATCGCGAGCGTCATACCCAATATATTTATCCACGTGACCGGGTTGCCGAGAACGAACAGAGTCACGGCGATCACGAATATACGCTTGCTCGCGCTTGCCACTGCGTACGTCAGAGGAGTAACGATCGACATCACGGAGAACGCGACAATGTTCTGAAGCCAATTCAGCACGCCGTCTAGGAATAACAGACCCAGTATATAGTAACTTAGATCCGCGGATCCGTGAGCAACAGGGTCATATATCAACCGTCTCAGGTCGTATATCAACCATATGGGTGAGAAGAGAATAAGCGCAAGACGCCCCAAAATCAGTAGAAGCCTCAAATGATGTATCCCTGTGTCTTGCAGCACCTGAAACCAATTGGACACCAGTTGGTCGATAACAAAGATCTAAAGTTATACAGTAGTTAGCAACATTATCGGCTGTGGGTAGAAAAATAGATACCTTCTTGGAATATATATTTTGCAAGGAGAATGCCATCGTAGATGCTAAGGCACTCAAAAGACCGATCATGTTGAAACTCAGCTCTGTCAAGGTGGCTACAGCCACGCCGACCACTATCGGAACCAAGCTAAGGTACACCTTCCATGTCTGCTTCTCTCTTAGGATTATTCTTGACAGGAATACCGTGAAGAAGGGCATTGTAGCCTTCACTGGGACAGAGCCAAACTTCGGTTAACATACGAGATTGATAAGATAATGCACGAGTGTCTACGGTTCAAGCAGATGCTATCGCGTTATCAGCGACTACTCTAATTCAGTGTCTTATCGTTGCTGCAAAAGACACGAGTTTCGCTCGTTCGCCGTACGTAACAATGTGAAATAAAAGCAAACGAGTTAACTGACAATCGGTATCGCGCGACTATTAAATGGTAGACTAGACGGTTCGCGGCGAAGCGAAGGTCGGCGTGTTTTATTTTTGAACGCGTAAGCGCGGGGAAACGGTGCGACACGTGACCGTCGAAATAGCGTTGTTTCGTACCAGTATGAGCATACGAAACCGGGACCTTCCAGATGCTGACGTGGCTGAAGACGTTCGCCAAGAATTTTCCCAGCGCGAGAGGCACGATCAGCCGTAGATAATATCCCCAGGGGATCTCGGTCGTGTACTTTCGTACGCCCCACATGTTGAAGAACGGGCCGGAGTAGACGGTGATCGAGGTTAACTGGACCATTGTCACTGTCAACGGGTACGGGAACTCCGAGAGCAACATTTTCCCCACCACATTGCTGCTGCTCGAGATCACGTACCAGATCAGGCAGAGGAACAACACCGTGACCACTTCCCGGTTGTTCCGACGATCGTTCATGACTGCCACGAACCGAACACGAGCCTCCAAAGAAAGCGTGTCGTCCCGTCGTCAGTCGTTTTCTCACTCCATACGCATCGACCACCACCCGCAACGACACTTGCAACACTGAGTTACACCGAGTCGAGTCTCGATCACCCACTTCGCTCGGTACTCGCTATTAACCGGACCACCTCGACAGATGGAATTCGAGTACCGCCTCGTACATATTTCTTTCTCCCTCTCCCTCTCCCTCACCCGACTGCTCCCGACCGCGGAACACTTTTACAGCGGCGAAATCTGTGACGTCACCCGTCGAGAACTATCGATGACACTATCGATTACGGACGTTCGATTCCGATCCGATTCTACAAGCGAAAAGATCGAATTGATTCTTTTTTTGCGATCAATTCTTTGCTGAAAAGTCGATCTGAAAAGAATTTTTTTTTTTTTTTTTAGTAAGAGCAGGCTGGCCGATAGGATTCTTTCATGTACCGTCTATTCATGAACGAAGCCGCCCTTTTCAATGTCTCCCATTTTTTGCATGCGGTCTTTTCGTACTGTTTCATAAAAGATCAATATAAAAGACGAAAATATTAACTTACTGAAGCAGTAAAACTGCCCATGCGTAGGTCCAGACGCGGAAATACGTGAGCGGGATTTTCAAATCAATCACGTTGACAATAACGAATACAATTTTCCCATTGACAATCCACCTGTTTACACGAAATGCTGAATGTAGTTTGAAAAATCGTACGTTTAGAATTCGAAACAATTTCGATTACCTCGTCGTATTGACATACGTATCATATACTATATACAAAAGTGTTATGAGAATAGAATCTCCAAAAAGTGTAATATATTGCTTTTAGTGCAAATGTACCATGATAAAGGAACAACATCGTATGTACCAACTTCTTGAATCGCGAACGAACCATTATCAGTTTACATACATGGTATAGTGTAGACTGCTATTGATACTATATATACCAAGTATTGATAAATACTTCAGTTAGTTTACTTCAGATGTTTCGGCAAAAGTACGCGTGAAAAACTCGTTTGATGAAACAAATGATGTATCTTTCGTCAGTGTTGCCAACATTGTCGATATCCTATTTAACGAACGCTTAGGATCAGAAAGGATACAGGAGTGCTCACGCCTGGGGTTTTTGTGCCTGCGGTATAGTGCTGCCCCCACACTAAATTCTAGCCTAAACCAGATCCCAGACCACGTATCCTCTCTGTTAGGATGTATTATAATATCATACATTGCAAAACATATTTACACGATTTCTACCTACTTCATTTCAAAATGGTCAACCAAAAATATCATCCATCTAATCAAGTTAACAATTTTAATTTCTATTTCGACTCCATCAAAGCATGCTCAACTCCAACGGAAGTTACCGGAATTCAACTCTTCCGATGCTGATCGTATCCATGCTCACCCATTCATATTGCGTTTAAAACCAACAAACGTTTTTTCTTTGATTTCATCTAACAACATATAATCGTACGCGACTTTGAAATATTTAGACAAATATTTTTATTTATTTAAGGTTGGCTACCGTGGTTACAAACAATTTCTGCCTTGCAATTATTGGCGTCAGTGTATTCTCCAGATAGGGATGTCCCGTTTTGCAAAACGTTTTGTCATAGTTCCTAGTGAGTTTCCCGAACTGTATTAGGTTATATTTACCTGAAACGGGGAGTAGTAACTTGGACGATTAAAACTATCTGGCTATTTTACATAGTGACGACAATTTCGACGTGGAAAATTCCCGAGATGCCCAGACAAATACCAGAATATTTACCTGCTCTTAGGTTATGTACACGATGCTCTGACTTCTTGTAAGACATTGTGGGTTCTGTAATTCCCCTTCGTTCTTCGACACTCTGGAAATTTTATTGTGATTTGAACATTTCAATTCCACGAGGAAGTTGTTGCTAAATGGAGTCAGTATCTTCGTTTCCATTTAAGAGCACGCGGAAATTATTAGAAGAGGACATTGGCAAGCCAATAATAGAATGCAAACGAGAATTTAAATTGACACGACAATTTCCCAGTAGAGTGTACAAAAAGAAACCAGTTGCCGATTCAACTGGACCATCACAGATTTCAAGTAAATCGTTGGGTAAGGGAGAAATGACTGTAAACAAGCTGGACAAAATAAGAATACGAACGAAAGATGGCAAAGACCTCGGAGAGTTCAAGTTAAAACTTTTGCCTCCAGAGTTGATCAATGAAACCCTGATCTCCAACCGTTTACATTTGCCGAATAACACGAGTATGCCCATTACTCTTTTATTTGAAAATACAGCAAAATTAAAGAATGCACAGCAGACTCTAGAGGTAGCACCCGTTGCTAACCAATTATTTCTGAACGCTAATAAAGAGAAATCTAACTCGAACAAGTTGGAGAAGATGTTAGTCAACAATGTTCAATATATAAGTTGCAACAGCTTGGACAAAGATCTAAGCAATTTAATGTTCTTGCCGAATGAAAATCGGTACAGCAAGCTCTGTAATACTGAAGCAATAAATAGCAAAATTCCACAATACAAAATAACGGTGCAAAACAATGAGGTATTAATTCCACTACATAAATTACCTAATAGTCGTAAAGTTACAAAACGAAAAGCTAATTCCGATAATATAGTTATAAACAAAAAGATTAGTTCTCACAATATAGTTACAGAAAGAAAGGTTACTTCTGACAATACAGTTAAGAAAACAATAGCAAACTCTGATAATGTAATTGTAAAAAGAAGTGTTAGCATTGATAACGCGGCTGTAAAGAGGAAGCCTGTCTGGAACAATGCAGTTATACAAAAAATAGCTGATTTAGATAGCATAGAAGAATCTACCTTGAAAGAAAATGGAGTAGAAACGCCTTTTATGAAAATTAATATATTAAGGAAACCTAAGCTGAAAATTAGCTTAGGAGAGAAATTAGTTCCTATGATCTTTGATCCACAAAAATCAACGTCTAAGGTTTGTATATCAGAAAAAACGATATCGAAGGACTATGCGTCAGAAAAATTAGTCAGAAAAAAATTAGCATTTAAAGACTGTGTCCCTGAAAAATTCATTTCCAAGAACTGTGTTCCAGAAAAATCATTATCGGAAGTTACCGCATCTGAGAACTCAATATCTGAGTGTAACCCACTGAAGAGACTGAAAATAGAAACTACTGCTGCAGAAGTACCTGCAATGGTAGTTCATGCATCAGAAAACTCTGTGTCGAAATTGAAAGAGCATCAGTCTTTAATACAATCGAAATTTCCAGTAGTAGCATGTGAGAAGCTTGTTATACCTAAAGCCAAGGTTGCCATTAATAGGACAGATCAAGTAATTAGCAAAATAAATAGTAACAAATTGAATTCTTCTCTTGCGCAAAATGTATGTTTAGTCAAAGATAACGAAAGTGACCAATGTTCGAACATAGCAACAAACTACGAGATGCAAACTGCACAGAATGCAACTACTCAAAATGAGGCTCGAACTAGTTCGAATGTCAGAGGTACATTAATTGCAGAAACAGCTTGTAATTATCGAGAAAAAGACTGTAATATTGCCTCTGCGCCTAATGATACCGACATTATAACACGTTATAGTTCGAATGATAAAAAACAGCAAAAACTTTCAGAACATTGGGATATAATTACAGAAGCACTGATTAGCGTGAAGGACGAAGAACTTCGTGCTAAAGCTCTAAAAGCTCTCGTGGATTGTGGTATAGGTATAGCAAAACATGTACCAATTACTCCTCCCGAGAACTTGAAAACAGTTCATGATTCTCAGATACAAACCGATGTGTTTGGGCTACTCGAAGAAGAGAATTTTATATTAGTAAATGAGAATGTGCCCACATTGGAAAGAATACAACAGAAGGAACAATCTGCAACAAGCTCTGCAATCAGTTCAAACTTGCAGTCTACTGTTACGCAGAGCGTTGATCTTAATAACGATGATTCTCTGTCAAATGTATGTTTACTGCTTCCAGATGAGCTTCTACAAATCGACAACGTCTTTAATCAAGGCATGCATAATAACACGAGAAGAGTAGAACAAATCTTAACAGAGCCGTCGCATTCAGTGTATTCGAAAGTTGCCATGCAACTGAAACGTGACTTCGACGGACTACAAGAACCGGACGAAGAAGGATTGCTCTCTATACACAGAGCAGTTGTAGACGATAAGCTACAAGAAGTAAAGAGACTACTGTTAGTATTAAAAGCCTGTAGAATGAGCATAGATGTGTTAACGGAAGACAACAAGGTAAATTTGTTAACCTTATTAAACTAAACTTTAAGACGTAAAAGAAACTGAATGATGAGAACGTAATTTCTTTCTAGACCTGTTTGGAGTTGGCTATTCAGACGTGTGCATCCGAACCTATTGTGAAATTATTATTGGACGCTGGAGCAACGCCAATTTCATCGAAACCTCTACATGAATCTGCAATAATGATAGCTTGTAAAATGTCCTCCCCCTTGTTACCGCTCCTGCTGCAACATGTTAAGGACCACGAATTACTGAATAAAGTAGATTCAACGGGTAAATACATAATACAGAATTAAAACACGAAATCTTAATTCAAATTCGAAATATAGTGTTTCATTCTTCCATGCAGGTTTCGCTCCATTACACTACTGTGCTTGGAACGGCAATTTGAAAGGAATCGATGCCTTATTAAAAACAAAGATAAACGTAAATATAAAGGATAATCGTTCCGGAAGAACTCCAATTTTCCATGCTATCGAAAATGATCACATGTCGATTGCACAGAAATTATTGGCTCACGGAGCCATTGCGAATATACCAAATTTCGCGGGACAATCTGTTACGACTTTGATAGAAGAAAAGAAAAGCTTGTCGTTGAGAACAGCGTTGAAGCAAATAATACCTTAGATTGTAATATTTAATATAGGTAAGTAAGAGGTCCAGCATAAAACATCACATTAACTAGTCTCTAAAGAATTAAAGCAAACTTTATTTCAATTATTTCATTGGAACATGGAATGAAATAAAAACTTTTAATTAAGCTAATTTATATGACGAATTTGGATAATGTTTTACAGAAGGTTATACATAGGGCGACCATAATTTCGTGTGTTTCGTTTTTCTTCATTACACCGAATATGTTTGTGCCCCATTGTAGGACGCGACCACGAGGATTTTCGTTCCATTAGTTTTGTAAAAATTCATTTTTATTTAATGACTATTTTAATCGACTTTGTACTTCTACAGAATCAGGATCAATTGAATTTCGATTTTAAAATCGTTAAAATCGCCAATTTCTTGGAAGAAACGTACTCGAAGAGTATGAAATATATATCCATATATGTATATGTATTCCTTGCTAATGTTCGCAAGTTTGTGTCCACTATATCTTAAAATTAAGTAACCCTTTGTAACACTGCCAGTGTGGTCTCAAATTTGCGTATATTAAGCGGAGACAACTGTAATTAATAACAAAATAAGCAAATTTGTAAAATAATTGTAATGATACTTTTTTATCATTCCGTGCCTACATAATATATATATATATATATATATATATATATATATATATATATATATATATATATATATATATATGTTACCCTCCTATAACACGGTAGATAGGTTCTTAGAAAATGCCATGTTGTATTAGACCCAGAGCCAGTACAAAAAGGGGGGTTACGATCCGAAAACATTAAAAATAAATATTTTTTTTAATTCTACATAAACAACTTAATTTTTATTAAAAATATAAATGTATGTACAATACAAAACAAAAAATATTATTTTAATTTAATTGTAGCCGTGTTGTAGGAGGGTTCCCGCAATTTATGAATCGTGTTATAAAATGCCGTGTCGTAGGAGGGCTACCTGTATACATATATATATATATTTAGAGTTCGCGTGTTCGTTAACTGAGCGGTAACAATAGTTAAATTAATTAACTAGTAAAAATGGTTTATTTGTAAAATAAAAACTTTGAGAGAGAAATGTACGTGATAATCATGAGACATGTACAGAAGGAATGAACAACGAGAAACAAATTGTAATAAAAATGAAAGTTAAATTAATTGCTATTTTTAAATTACCTAGACAACATTAAACAAGAAAAGAGAAGGAGGAAACAAGAAGGCCGCGATTAGGGTGCATCCTCAAATTCAAACAATGGTAAGCGTCTTCAGGAGTGACCAATGAGAAAAAGCGGCCGCGGCTTCAAGACTTGTTTTCTCCTCCTCGGAGCGTTCGAAGCGCCAGGACGGCACGCGGGAGAAACTACGCATCGCTGAGGCGCCACATATATATCTGTATATATATATAAAAGAAGTATTTAAAATTGAAATAAATGTACTTAATCTATCATGGTAATAAAGTCGCTCAAGGTGCAGTTTGCCTCTGTCGTTATTAATTTCATCGATTTTTCAATTCCTCTCCCTTTCAGAGCGAAGAAAACATCACAATTTTAATTTTAAACGAAACTCCGTTTGAATAGAGATGATTTTGAAACCACAAACAAGGTAGACAAATAGATCTAAAATTTGATGGGTTTTTCAATCCGATAAAACTGCGTTACCGACTGAAAATCTACAATAATGATTTGAAGATTGGATTAAAAAGAACACAACTGCTTAAACTGTTTATCGGTAATATTAATCTGATAAATTTGAATAAATTACATTTAACAAGCATTAACATTTACTCTTTGAAATTAGTTGACGCATCTCGGGATTCGTTGCTCCGTGCTTCTACACCTGTTACAAGATGTCCGCCAGTTTTCTAGGGTGAATGCTCGTATGTTTGCAAAGGTTGCAAAGTTGATTTTGATTTCACTTATCGAAGCTTGACAATATCGCTCGGTTCACATGGATCTAGGAAGCAGACGGAAAAGTTCCGATAAGAGGTTAGTTATCATTAAACATTCATTAAATATGACGAAATGTTCGTTTTGGTAGCGTTAACCCCTTCCTGTATTATTTTTTCACAGCTACAATGATTACAGCTTCTTTGTTCTTAACAATTTTCTAGTAGAAAAAGGAAATATATATTTATCTCGTATGCCTACATTTACAAAAGAATTAAAATTTTATTTTGATTCAAAAGAAAACAATCACATTTACATTTAGTAGATTCTGTTTGAAATCTTGATTGTTAGCACGAGTGGTTATTATACGGAGAGAGATTAATATATGTATCTAGATATTTGCTACCAATTAATCTACTACTTTCTGTCTGTTTTCTGCAGCTTTGACACGGACGACGACTCTGATTATGCTATGATCAAACGTATTAAGATGGAACCTGAAGCTATATTGTCGCAGGAAGACGATATAATGGCTCAGTTGCAGCAGGAGAGCTCGGATTTAGAAGTGGAGCCTAGTTTTGCGTTAGAAGGAGCTACCAATGGGGATGATTGCAACGAAGGCGTTTTGATACAACACATGGACATAAGGGAGCCTCTGTCCACACTACGAAATTTACTGGAACAAAGACTAGGAGTCGAACTGACCGACTACTCCTTTTGGCTGCAAGACGCACAGATGGTAAACAACCAGAGCTAATTTTACTTTTGTTGGCAGTATTCTTCTACTTATGTACCTTCCATCAGTTAGAGAGTCACAAAAATCTGGTGGACCAATGCGTTCAAGGGGAAGGACTGGTCCAAGTAAACGTTCAAATAAAAGCAACTCAGAGACGAATCAACATAGTGGATGTCCTCAAGCCTGCAGAAGATTACATCGAATTGGCCGAAAATACCAGTACGTATCAATACCTGTTCTACCGTGTAATCAAGTTTTCACAATGCAAATTATTCTTTAGCAACTGCGCCGATTAACGAAGACAAACGAAACGTTATAAGATGGATGGTAGATCCACAGTACAAAAAGGAACAGGTATAATAAATATCGAACAAGAACAATCGTAGGATCATTCGGATTAGAAATTGAAACGTGAACGCTTTATAGGAACGTTTAAAAATCCCAGCCGACCCGAAAGATTGGACGCAAACGCACGTGAAACATTGGCTTCAGTGGGCCGTCAGGCAGTTCAATTTGGCCTCCGTAAGGCTAGCCGACTGGAATATCACAGGACAGCAATTGTGCAACCTGACGCTCGAGGAGTTTCAGGCTAAAGTGCCGCTCGATCCAGGAGAGGTGTTTTGGACCCACTTAGAACTACTTCGGAAGTGTAAATTCGTCGGTACGTTGCGATTCGTCGTAACAGTCCGTTCAAGCTACCGTTCCTCTGAATAGTAATTCTGTTTTCGTAGCCGTCGTGCAAAAGGATCCTCCGGAATCGCCTACGGAGAACAGCATGGACCGGTCGATGAAGGTTCGGAATCAAAGGGCTGCGAAACCTAGGCAATTAGTGAACCAACAGGCGCGAGTAGTCAGTGTCCCCCTCGAAAACATTGACGCGACACCGATCACGATAGCAACCTCTAGCCGCGCAGTGAACAGCGGTCAAATACAATTGTGGCAATTTTTGTTGGAGCTGTTAACCGATCGGGAACACAGGGGAGCCATTCAATGGGTGGGAGCGGAGGGTGAATTCAAACTGAACCAACCGGAAGCGGTTGCGCAGCTCTGGGGAGCGCGAAAGAATAAACCTTCGATGAACTACGAAAAACTGAGTCGAGCGTTGCGTTATTATTACGACGGAGACATGATTTCTAAGGTTCACGGGAAAAGATTCGTGTACAAATTCGTGTGCGATCTTAAACAAGTACTGGGCTACTCTGCAGCCGAATTGAGCCGACTGGTGGACGAGGGCAGAAGATACTTTTGATCGACTATTTTTGTATTACCACGATGATCTTTATCCCAGAGTATTTTGCATCGACTGTTGTATATACGCAGAGGAACTTGTACGGTTATTGTTGAGACAATCAAATGTACATCGAAATATAGAGATTAATAAAAAAAAATTTGAAAATATATTTCTTAAAATTATTTATCCTTTGCAGACGTGCCCTATGTTTTCTACATTCTTAAAAGTCCCGTCGGTAACGAGGTCTTCGGTACATAGTTTCCGAGTCTACCGCCAGAGAGATACTTGACAATTCCGTCTTGCATCGCGAAGGATCTCTTTCGAATAAATGTAATTTTTCGGTACGTTTAATCGTCGCTTTGAACTTGTGTGTGCATGGAAAACGCATTCACGAATAAAGGAACAGCGATAATGTAAACTTCGAATGTCAGTGTATTATTGACACAGTAATATAATCGTTTTCCAAGGTACGGACACGTTCGAATGTATGTATGTATAAATGTGTCTGTCGGCGAGCGTCGGCATTTTCCGGTCGCAATATACTTTCGCCCGTATTTCTCTTTTGCTTTTTATCTCTGATGCTAGGACTGACTTTTGATCGGCAAAAGGCAGCACTGATCGCCAATACCAGAGAATCTAGCCTGTGAGATATCGGTCGCGACGTCACAAGTTAGGGTCTCAGGGGACCGGCGACGCGGCAGGCTTTACAATCAGCCCGCCCGCCATTGCCCTTTCTTTTTCTTTTTATTTCGTTTCATTTCTCTTTTCTCTCATCTTTCACTTTCTCTCTTTCACAGTCGTTCGCAAACAGACACCGCATTCTCTCATCCCGTTCCACCTCCACCACGCCTCCCCGCGTTCGTCTACTCGCTTACTCGTTTACTCGTTTGCAGGCATGAGCACGGATTGCCCCGTGGGGCTACTGCCCTGGCCCTCTCGGAACCATACTCGGGACGCTCTCGCACACACACATCAACCGAAGAGAGAGAGAGAGAGAGAGAGAGAGAGAGAGAGAGAGAGAGAAAGAGAGGAGCAAGAGTGAGAGAGCAAGATAGATAGTCTTCCGTCGTCTTCTTTCTCTAGCGTTGCCCTCGGGGCCAACGCGATGCGCTCTCAGGGCAAAGAGCGCGCTCGTTGACTATGCCTGCTTCACGGATTCGACGCAACCTGCATGTTTACTACAGGGTGTCCCAATAATGTACTTATTTGAAAAGGATAGACTCCTGAGGTCATTTCAAGTAACTTTATAATCACGAAAAATACGGACCAATCCATTGTTTTTCGTTGATAAATCCTCAACAAGGCCGCGGAGATCATTTTCACAAAGGAAAAAGTATGTAACTTGAAATCACCTCAGGAATCGTCGCTTTCAAGTACAACGTTCTTAGGACAGCCTGTATATCATCGTAACCGGTACGTATACTAAAAAATCAATGAGGACAAAGTTGTATTGGTTTCCTTGGTCAAATGTCGTATCTAAATTTTGTCTACAGTACTTCACGGGAGAACAAAGGCCCAAATACCCAGGATTATTCCCGTTCTTCGCTCGTTCAGCTCAACCTTCCCAATCCGCGGTACAATTTGCCTCGAAAAAGACTTATGGCGGTGGACGATAACTATAGCTTTTGCCTCACGCACGTACACGCACATACATCATCTGGCGAGTTGAATAATAATCGTCTTCCTCCCGGTTTCTTGACGATGCGATCTCATCCTGGACGACGGAACGCTGCGGCGTCGACGACCGGGAAAGTTAGCAAGTTGTACAGTGGACTTCGTATCTCGCGAATTTCATTCCCTACTATACAACCTACTACCTCACCCAGGCGTCGTCGCTAATCGTCCTCTTCTCCGGAACACGCCTCCGAATCCAGCTGCCGGTTTTCTTATCAAAACTAACGGGGCGTTTCGCGCGACGTTGCAGGCTCTTTTATTTGGTTCAGTCATGAAACTCTCCTTTACTCGTTACTTGGAAAAATTACCAGACAAGATCAACTTGACGGAATTCACTCTCATGACTGGACCTAATAGATCACAGCATAAAACTCCGATCGAACCGATCAAGTCGAGGCAATCGCATATGTTGATAGACTGCAGACTTTATGCGTTACAGATATTAAAAGAATTCAACGAATTTCTGCTTCTCGCAATTGAACAATTGAACAATTTTTATTTTGCATAAAAATCCGCAGCAGTCTATCATTCTAACCGGTCCAGTGCGATCACTTTTTCTACACTTAGGCTGCGGTTATACTAGATGCGGTTTTCGATCCTTGAACATGCTCGAAGCTGCATGATGGCACAAAAATGAGCTACTTGAACACGCTTAAAATCATCCATCCAGTGTAACCGCACCCTTGCGAGCGACGTCCTAATTGAAAGGGTGTTCGAAGCTGACTCTGTGCCTCAAGTTTTGACAATTCGAACTGGTTGTCGCGTAGAGAGGGTAGATGTCTGTTCTTTTGATCCTCCAGCTTATACAGGGCTGTATGCCACGCGGTTTCTCTCTCTCTCTCTCTCCTACTTTGTCTCTCTACACGACACTATCGGTTTATCCGATTCGAGCAATGGGTCCCGGACTCCCGTCTGGAGAACCGGAAGCGTGTCGGTACGCTTTCAGGAGAGCAGAAGGGTGTCAAGGGGAGGGAGTAGGTTCCAGCGAAAAGCTTAAATGCTGGCCTGACTACATGTACCGATAGATAGGAGCTTGCGGTATACATATAAAAAAGCCCACAAGTTCGGATCTACGGGTTAGTATCATCCAAGCATAGCTGATTACGGTTATCTCTGGCTAGCTTCTTCCCGCTTCTTCTCTCCGCCGCACCATCTAAAACTGAACAAAACGTACGCGCCGAATCTTCATCAGCTCTCCTGCGACATTGCTGTGTTTACACTCTACCCCTGTACCTCGCGTTACCATTCGGACCTGCACGGCAGGATCAAACGTGGGAGCCGAGATCTTCGACCACTTTACAAGAACGTGTCCGAGGATGCACAACAGCTACCTAATTTTCGATTTCGATTATTTTTTTGTGGCCACTTATCTTCTGATTAGACACGGGGCAAAAGTTGTTGAAAAAAAAAAAAAGAAATCATCGTAATCGGAGGTCGGGTAGCTGTTTTGCAGGTTCGCCTGTACGAGCATACTTGACGGTATTAGGTGATAGAACTAATCCATTCACACGAACATCGATTCATTTGTCTCACAGCATACCGACTCTCACCGTGTGTTAACTCTTTGCAGATGGAGATGGAAACAAAGTTTTTGGATGTTGTAAGCGGCATAATTGCCAACAATTTATTCATGTCTTCACGAGAGGGACCGACGGAAGACTAGATTCCAGCATGTCCCCTAGCAAGGCACAGTCGAGTGCAAAGGGTTAAAAATCACACGGATCAAGATCCGGATTCGTTTACCGCACGCGTACACAAGCATTTGCATACGTGAGACGACGGGGAGACGGCGGCTAGTCTCAACCGATAATCCAGCGAAAAGGGAATCTTGGCAGCAATCTGCGACCGGCAGTCTCGACGCTTGATCCTGGGAGGGGCAATACGAGGCAGTCAACGAAATTAACCAAGTTGAGGGAGTCTTTCCTAACGAGCTAATCGGGTGGCATCGCAGCTGTCGCGCTCGACGAGGAGGAATCGTTGAAATCCGTTTCCACGAGCGGAACACAGCTAGAGATTGGATCAAGTGTTATTACGTACCGAGTAGGTTCGTTCGAATCTGGCTGGATAGTTTCGAACGTTTCACGAGTACTTTGATAAAAAAGGAAAGCAATACTTTCAAGTAAACTCGAACCCAGACAGGTTCGAATTCTTTGCAAGTATATTTAGAACTCTATAGGTAGGTACATGCTCATTCTAGAGCAAGCATACTCATTGAAAATTTGTTGTTCTCGAATAGCGATCGAAACCCGTGAAACGACACTTGCTTATTGAAATTGGCTCGAATTCATAAGTACACGTTGAACTTGATCCCATCTCTAAACACAGCGCACGCTGGTACTCTCTTTTCTCTCTCTCTCTCTCTCTCTCTTCTCTATCTCTCGCTCTTACTCTCTCGGTTCGAGTGGCCTCATCGTGTTATCGACGAGAGAAATTTCGCGTGATCCGCCGCAAGTTTCTCACGCACGGGCCCTGGCTGGCCACGCCGCTGCCACGCCGCTGCCACGCCGGTTAGAGATCAGAAGGGCATAGAAAAAGAAGGCCGGGGATCCTACAAGAAACAAGACCAAGAGAAAGAACAACAAGAACAAGAGGAAGAAGAAGAAGAAGAAGAAGAAGAGCACGAGGAATACAAGCGAGAGAGATAGAGAAGAGAGAGAGAGAGAGAGAGAGAGAGAGAGAGAGAGAGAAAGAGACAGAGAGAAAGAAAGAGAGTAGGGAGTTGGTAGACTCCGACGTTGTAAAAATCCCCGGGCTGTTCCCTCGTAGACAGTTGAATGGCCTCTGCGAGAGCAGCTCTCCTTGCGCGGCCCTAAGGGATGTTAGGCACCGTTTCCAACTGACCGATTACGCTCCTCCGCTCGTTCCCGGTTATTTCGCTTGACTTGCGGACCTCGGCGTCCCTAAAACATGCCATAAATTAGACGATAAGTCGGGAACCAGCCTGTTAAGCGGATCTCCTCTCCGGGCCGGTATCGATTGAACCTGATCGAGCACGAGACTCGACGATCACGACCGCAGACCACGCCGATAGACCCGATACATTCTATCGCTTTTTTCTCTCTACTTTACAGATACAAACGGAGCAGCATCTCTCGCCTCCTGGCAACCAACGAGAGCCTCGAGGTAGCTGAACATCGCTACTATGCGTCGCACAGTGGGCCGGTTTCTCAAAATAGGTCGAGAGCATTGAAAAATGTTCAGGTCATGAAATAGGTTGAAACTAGCTCTTTTCGTGAGCTCATACTTGATCGAGATAGACTGAAAAGAACACAGACATATAGGTATGATCTCATTCGTTAAATGAATAAGAGTCTAGTCTAGAGTGTCAAACATTCTCTTTCTAAGCGAATATTTCCTTGTCCATTCAGAATGGATTCTTATTGTAGTACAGGTATCTATCTGTTTCTGGTAAAAAAAATGTTTACCTATATTTTGACCCACTACTAATGTCGTAATTCACTATTAGAAATAACTAATGATTCGATTGTACGATCCCAAAAATCCCTAAAACCGTTATGTTTGCAATCAATAACGTATAATTAACAGAGACATCGATTTTGTCCAGCTTCTTGCGATTCTGGCCCGCTGCTCGTCGACCATAGCGTTCGCCAACCGTTGTGAACGAATCTTTAGAGCTGCAACGACCAGCCTGGACAGCAGCGGGAACTCATCCTCGGCTCGATCGAGTCCACCATCGTCCTCCACGGTTTCCACCTACGGCAAGAAACGAACGCTTTCAATTTAGGCGACCGACCCATCGCAGCAACGATTCAGAGACGCATGAAAAAACGCTTCGAAACAAGTCATATAACCACACCCTAACGGGTAGAGACACAGTGGAAGTGCCTGTCAGAAAACAGGTGACTATCTTTACGCTTGATCGTTGCAAACTGATAAAGGCATCCCGCAAGATAATGCTTCTCGAGGCCGCGAGATTGTAAATTCTTTTGCAGCCTCGCTCGGAAAAGAAATCGTTAAAAAATCATTGAAAGGGGCTGTCGATATTCTGAGCAATTTATGATGGAGCAAAAGAAATTATTGTTGAATGTAAGTTGAACAGAATAATTTGACTGTGAACAAATTGTGTAGAAGTAGACTGCGGATCTTTATTCTTTAATAATTGCAGTACAGAGAGGGGTATAGAGACCACTGATCCGAGGTCGTTCCGGAGAACACGGTGGAAGTAGAATAGATGAAAGGAGATCAGAAGCCCTCTCTTCTCACCGGGTTTTTCTTCCAGGGAGTAGAACGGAAAGTCCGACACGGAGACGGAGGACGGAGGACGGAGGACGGTGGACGGTGGACGGAGGACGGAGGGGAAAGAAAACTGCAGATAGCGGAGAGAAAGAGAGAAAGAGAGGGAGAGCAAGGGAGAAAGGAAGAAAAAAGGCAGGAAGTTGAGCGAAACGAGGAGAAACGAGGAGAAACGAAGATAGATACGAAGAGAGAAGGGAAGCCGCCGTGAAAAGGAAGGAGAGGATGGAAAGCGGCTAACCCGGACAGGGACGCGGGGGTAGAGACGTAATCACAGGGGCGTTGAATTAGGGATGCATCCGAAGGGAGTGGGGAATTCGAGGGCACGGGGAAGGGGGCAGTCGACGGTGGAGGACCGGGGTCACCGCCATATTATATTTAGCGAGACGCAGCCGTGTGAATGAACTGCATATCCCAGGGACGAGCGCGAGCGAGCCCACTCGTTCTTATTTTCCAAATATTCCCACAAATTGATTGTCCCAGCGCAGCGAGCCCACGCAGGAACGGCTCTCCTCTGATTCCCTGGTTCCAACTATTCGGCTGAAACTGCGGAACAAGAACTGCAATCTCACTCTTCGAGAATTTTTTGACACGTACTAGAAATCGATATTTTTAACAAGTTTGTCGTTCGCACATTAGCGGCGGTCTCGCTTAGTTTCCGAGATATTCGCTGAATATAGAAACTGTCGGTATCACTGCAACGAATTCTGTCTACGCTTTCTGCATGTAGTATGTATACCTGTCAGTCTGTGGCACCGCACGCGTTGGTATCGATGGCCGGTCGCCGGTCGCCGGTCGCCGGTCGCCGGTCGCCGGTCGCCGGCCACCTCGGAAAGAAGGATGGAGCGAACTTTAAGGTCCCGTGCACAACTGCGTTTGCATATGCGAACCTGCAAGAAATGTCTGTTACAACTTACAACCCGATTAACGTATGCAGTTGCGAACCAACGGGACCTTCAAGCTCGCCCGATCCCTCGTGTCTAAACAGAAGATAAGTGGCCTCCGATACTAACGCGCGCGCCGACACAGTCACTGCTGTCGTACCGACAGTTTTTCGCGAGTATCTCGGAAACGAGTTGTTGAAAATCTTTGAGATTTACAGCGTATCCAAAAATCATCGAAATCGGAGGGTACATAGTCGTTCGGAAGATTCACCAACTACACATTCTGATGTCAGAAACACGGGAATTGGCGCGGAGACTCGAAATACTAGCAGAATAAGAGAATATACCAGCGTAGTTTTTTATTGGGAGTTTGGGCTGATTGACGTCTCGACAATGAAACAGAGGCAGAGGGAATCGAAAATGGCGGCCAGTAGACCTGAAATCCTAGAGCATAGGTCCGAAGATTTTCGCGATTCAAGCGGGTTAACGCGCACTCTTTTCGAAGAAAATGCGATCGAATATGTTCAGGATTCCGCGTTCCCGGGAGGCTGATCGATTCACCGCCGCGTAATCCGCGTAATCCAGATTGGCAGTTATAACTGACGGAACGGCCGTAACGTCCGGTGGACGCAAGCTGCGACACATGTTCCGATAAATGTCCATTGTTCCCGTCGTCACCCTATAAACAATGCACGCTGCTGCACGCCTGTTCTGGGAGGAACTGCGAGAAAGACCTCGCGCTGCTAATTTGAAACGGGCTTTCTCTTCGGCATAAGAATTCCCGGCGGCTATTGAAAAGGTTCGCGGAAACGAAGCTTCGAATTGACTTGATAGAACAAATAGAAACAATCGATAAAGCGACACAAATCGGAGTTAGTAAGTACTAGGATTCCGGCGTTCAGCTCCTACGAGGAGAATTCAATTTTTATCGCATGCCTGGATATACTCTAATATACTCTCTCTCTCACTCTCTCTCTCTCTCTCTCTCTCTCTCTCTCTCTCTCTCTCTCTCTCTCTCTCTCTCTCTATGTTTAATCCCTTCGCGTACTTTAACGAGTCTCACTCGTGGCGAAGATTTTGGCCGAAACGTAAACATCGCGTTGTGACCCCTACCGCTTGGGCCCGGATTCCGTCGAGCTAAATGGCACACGGGAAGGGGTTAAAAGAAATGAACAATGTTTATACTCGGCGAACTCTTCTCAGGAGAATTCTCCCGACGAGTTGGACCAACGGGCCAAGTAATTTGTAATTCAAATTTAAAAAATCTGAAAGCCAGAGGCAATCAGGTTGGCCACGATCAATCCCCACTGTCTACAAGAAAACCGATTCGCTTGCGCGTGGTTTTGTCTTAGGAAGGGTCGAAAGCGGACCAACAGCGTGTCCGTGCATCGCTCACCTTTTCTAGGTATACACGTTGTCGCGCCGAGTCTTCGAAAACCACTTATCCAAAATCCTCACCAGAAGAAGAGACAAATTCTACTTGGTATACGATCTAGACCGTTTCCGCACAGCGACTGCCACTCCGCACGCTTTCTGCTACTGCCGGTGATTGGACTACCAGCAGAATAGATTATTCCAAGTGGACTTCATTTTTATCAAACAATGAGTAAGTACAATTTAAAACAGTAGAAAGACTATTTTCAACTTGTTCGAACGATCAGCACTCTGTACGAATAAATTGCGCTTTGAATTTCGCGTGGACAAAATGGAAAGGGTCGAACGTGGACTGTGGATTTGACGCGTTTACGACAGAAACGATGTGATTTGAATCGGTAGGAAAATTAAAAGAGTATGGACAGTTTCAATGTATTATTTTCGATCGAGTAGAACGATTAAAGTCTACTAATGAAAATGTTCTAGATCGAGTGCAAACAAAAGGGTTAAACAACCTCGGTCCAACGCGATCACCACTCCCAACAAAATGCACGGTCGGTGTCGCAAACGTGCAGTCAGCGAGAAGACAAGGCCGCCGACTGGTAGATGATCGATTCCCGACCCGTTCGAAACGAATTGGACCGAAAGTGGTTCGCGGAACAGGTGGAAACGCCGTTCCTGGCGTTGCAGCGACGGCTGACGCCACCGTGGCGTCATTCGGTGGTTGGGTTCGACATTCTAAGATTAGATCTCTGCTATTAGACTCGCCAGATGGTACTTTTACCTTCGTACAGGCTCGTCACTCGATTAACCCCGGCCAAGCACTTTCCGCGTTTCCTCTGGCAAAAATGAAATTTATCAATTTGCAATCTTGCCGAAAAAGATCCGCAGCTGAGCATTCGCTGTAAATGACAATACTAACACATTATCAATTATTTTATCATTTTTTAGAGTCTATAGTCCGTAGCCACGGACTTTCCGTGGTAATTTTTTATGCAGGTTTAAAGGACGGGGTTTCCTGTATTTTCAACAGAAATTGTTGCACAGAGAGATCGCTCGGAGAGTCGGCTGTCGGCCGACTGCACGCTTCAATGCTCCAGACTGCACGTTTCTAATACCCTAATCACTAATCTATCGACAGAGATAAGCCGGGAGGAGCGGAGAGGCCTTTTCCGAGATAGAGAGAGAGAGAGAGAGAGAGAGAGAGAGAGAGAGAGAGAGAGAGAAGAGAGAGAGAGAGAGAGAGAGAGAGAGAGAGAGAAGAGAGAGAGAGAGAGAGAGAGAGAGAGAGAGAGAGAGAGAGAGAGAGAGAGAGAGAGAGAGGAGAGAGAGAGAGAGAGAGAGAGAGAGAGAGAGAGAGAGAGAGAGAGAGAGAGAAACAAAGGGAAACCTTGGGATAGAGCGGAGAAGATTGCGGCGCGGAGACACATTGACACAGCGCATTTGAATATCCTGCGAGAGAGCTCCTCGCGTCGCGTCGCGTCGCATCGCCCATGGAACTGGTCAATCCTGTCCTGCGGGGACGAGAATCACGGCCGGACCAAAAAGGACTAGCCTGGAATCACGTCCTGAGAAGCTAGACGGCTGCCTAGCTGTGTACAGCGCGCGTATCAAGAGCCGTACCATCGATATTTCAATACCTCGATGCCTTCCGAAAGGATTACGATGACAACTCGTTTCAGACTCGAGCAAACGAGTGCCCTCTGAGCCTACAGAGATCCTCGCGAAAGCCATCACCTCCGTGTGAAAGTAAGAAAATTTCGATTTTCTACAGATCTCGACACGGTATTACTTTTTACGCGAATTTTTAGGGATTTTTTTTTCTAGAAATCTGTCGGACCTCTTGCACCGAGATTTTGCGCACCTAGTTATCGGTATCTGAATTTAATCGCAACTACGACTTTCACTGTACCTAGTCGACCCAGACTAGTAGGTAGTTTCTAGAAGATCTAGTAACCGGATCGAGATCGTTCACACTCTACAGGAATTCGAGAGGCACAACCAGTCTCGCTATCGCGGATATACTAATTTGCTGGCCGAGCAGGAGGAATCTTTCAACATTCTTGCGCCGCGGCATTCCTAACGAGACATATTTCCGTTTCCAGAGCGTCCGAAGCGTTTCGCAGTTCTGCGGCAGGGCAAACAATTCTCAACTTGGTTCCGTTAGCGGGTTGATTTAGAGCTGGAGGATCATTCTCCCGCCGATGTTTAACGCGACTTTGTCACGCCAACGAACCAAGAAACAGGTTCGCCTGGCTGTTGTAATTCCAGCGCAACAATTTTTAATCCTCGGCTCGGTTGACTCGCGTGAAGCATTGAATGGGTCGAACGGACCAGAAGAACGCAGCGATTTTCCATTCTTCTCAAAAATCAAATTTCTGAGAAATGGTAAGGGATTGGACAGTGTCGGTCGGGAAATCAAACGATTCCCGTTGAACACAGCAGGAGAGATATAAAGAGAGAGAGAGAGAGAGAGAGAGAGAGAGAGAGAGAGAGAGAGAGAGAGATATGCAACGAGAGAGGGGAAGGGCTGAATGAAACCTGGAGGGTGGGGAGCGAGCAAGAGAGGGGGCCGGGAGAAGAGGATAGAAAAAAGGGACACCATAGCTCGATTTAGTACTCCCATACGCCTATCCCCGCCCACCACATAGAGCAAACCGACCAATCGCCGGCACGCGTTCTACTAGAGACCGGCTAGATCGAACGCACGTTGTGTGCACTCTCTCTCCCTCTCCTCTCGTCGCTCGCGAATTGCAGGCCTGGATGGGACCTCGTCCTCGTCCTCGTCCTCGTCCTCGTCCTCGTTCTCGTTCTCGTTCTCGTTCCCGTCCTCGGTGTGCACAGTGTGCACGGTAGCCAGCACGCCTCCTAGAGACCAGGACGGTTCGATAGC
Organism: Halictus rubicundus; assembly: GCF_050948215.1. Lineage (NCBI taxonomy): Eukaryota > Metazoa > Arthropoda > Insecta > Hymenoptera > Halictidae > Halictus > Halictus rubicundus. The sequence goes on from NC_135159.1 coordinate 16,060,461, forward strand.
CTCTCGCAACGATTTTTCAAACTGCCCTCAGGCTTCCCGCGCTTTTCTGATCCTTCCTGCCACCCACCGAATCGTTACGTATCCTCTAAACATCATTTTAGTACTCTTTTCCATCATCTTTGCGCTCCACAACTGCGCAAACATCTTGAAAACCCCATGGTTCGGTGGGAGGTGTTCGATTTCGTAACATTTAAAAAGAACGAGGATGACACCGTTCGCACCCTTAAGAAACTCACCCTCGCAATACCAACTTTCTGTACTTTCTGTTTTTCGTAAAAGCAATGAAAAGAGCGGTGATATTTATTTTGCATTTCTATATTCTATACGATGCGAACGGTTTGTCGTTCACCAGATTTTCCTTTTCGGCAGACATGTTACACGGTTCGCGTGTCCGTTCCCGGAAGAAGCATGTAAATAGTCGTGTGCTCCCTCAACGATGGCCGCCATTGTTCTCCAGCCCGACGCCATTTTTATTACCGGGGAGATACCGAGCCTAGGCCGGGTTTATTAAAAATAGTAATGGACCATTCTGAGAAATATGAAGCCACCCGCCGGCCAAATTACAATATAATGCGAAGAGGCGACTTTTTGTTTAACGAAAGAGTCGTTCCGAATGACAGAGGGTCTTTGGAAGTCTTGGGCCATGAAATTGCTGGTCTTATGGCCGTCCCATAAGTTGCGACGTCTCCCGACGTCTTAAATACAACATTATTAACCATTTGAGCGTGAGGTTGAACATTGTTCAAGTTTCCAAATGGAAAGTATCCAAAACGCTTCGAATACTTCTCGAAGACACAGAGAGATATTTATTCAGAAAAGTACGGCCCGAATGTAAAATGTTGACGTTCGTACAAGCGAAATGCAACGAGTGGGATGATCTGGGATGACCTAATAATTTTTTATAATTTAGATAGGCCATTGCTTGTCGTATTTGAATAGGAAATCGGGCACGAACCTGCGCACTAACCTAACAATTGTCGTTTAATTTACAGATAGAGGAACAGAATTGGATTGGCATAGGAACGGATCGGAGAGAGCAAGGCAAAGTAGAAGAAGAGGTGGAAATCGCGAGCGGAAGAATGGGCATGCAAATCAGCCGGTTTTCGTCGATTCTATTAATGAAACTCGATCAACGACGGGCGTTGCGACGGTGACCCACGCCGCGCCGGCCGATATTGAATTATCTCGCGAACGAAACGACCGGCGCGGCGGGGATCACACCGATAGACGGAAGTTTATCGCGGAAAGAGGACCGCGTACGGAGCGTTTCAGCTCGTTATCTTCGCTCGTTTATTTGTATCCTGTCGAACACGACAGGCGTATCCACCAAGTCAATCGACTCTAGAAAGAACACGAAATTATATTTTTTCAAATATTCATTGAATTCTCCACGCTTTCGTCGGATTTCGCGTCTTAAACTACCTTTTCCGTATAGTTTCCATTGGGTGTGCTAATCCCCTTGCAGGTCCCCCTCCCCCCCCCCCCCTAGCCTTCGTATCCCTGTGCCGCAAAATTTACAATTTTCAGCCAAGCGTAAAGTAAAATCCGTGAGAAACGCAATCCGAAGGAAAGCCAATGAAATTGCGAATCGTCTATTCTCGCGATATCATCTAGAATTGCAGACAATTGTCCTTCGTTAAAATTCCAAAATCGATCTCCTCTTACCGATAACATCGATTTACTTTTAGTACTTTCTGCACGCATCTCGCGAACCTCAGACGACAAATATTTAACAGTTCCACGTCCTTTGCGTTCGAGAAACAGATAACAAATTGCATTTCACATACGTCGCTCTGCTTGGTTCGCTTGAAAGTATTAAACGCGCTAAACGATGCGCCAGTACTGTTCGTCTCAAAATGGAGTCTGTATCTTGCCAATGGATTAATAGTTTTCGAACATACTTTCTGGATATGCCTGGCATGGATTTCAATGAATGTAACTATGACTGCCATGAAATCCTCAAAAGCATCCGTCTTGCCAGGGTTAATGTAGTACGTACGGATTTCTACTGAAATTATTACTTAAAACAAGATTATTTTGTTACGTACAGCTCAGTCACTGAAAAGCTTCCCGGTAGATAAAGTGTTAAACCACTGTTTTATTGCGAGAATCATTAGGAAATGTTCGAAAGCAAAAGATTGGTTCGCGTAGGTTAAAACCGTAGGTGCGTTCTCGATGGAACGATGCTCGGCCAATTACCCGTCAAAGCCTTGTTAATTGCAGCTGTCCTAGACATCGGCAGGTGTGTAACCGTGCACCGTTCACTGTCAATGTCGGGATCAGGTGACGGCCACCGTCGTTCCAACGAAATTCTACTCGGCGCGCGTTCGCATGGTCTTTTATTTTATTTCCAAATCAAACTCACTCTCTCTCTCTCTCTCTCTCTCTCTCTCTCTCTCTCTCTCTCTCTCTCTCTCTCTCTCTCTCTCTCGTCATCGTGTAATGCTCGTAAAAAAAAATTCACGCACCGTGTTCCTGCCGCGAAGAAGCGAGTGAAAATCACGGTCGGGATTTTATAGCGACACACGCAGGTACCATTTTATGGCGGAGGCCGCGGTGCCGCGACGCGGATCGATTCTGGAACGCGTTCTTTTTCCTCCTTTATCCCCGATAAATATATCAAACGCACTCTTTGCTCCTCGAGGATATCGGCTCTCCGTCGGAACAGCTAAATACCGGACCTCCGATTTCGATGATTTTTCGACATTTTCAACGATTTTTTCATTCACACGATAACTAAGCGGCGCTCGCTTAGTTTCCGTGACATTGGCGGAAAACCGCCGGCACAACTACAGTGAATTCTGTCTACGAGGCCACCCATCTGTTTAGACACGGTGATGGGGCGTGCTTAAAGGTCCCTGCAAGAACATGTCATAATTATGTCACGCAAGCGTTGCCGCTCGGCAATACTAATAACTTTCAATCAAGTTGTAACAGACATTTCTCGCATACGTAGTTGTGCACGGGACTTTCAAGCTCGCTCTATAATCGTTTCCGAAGTGGCCGGCGAAATTCACTGCAGCGGTACCGATAGTTTCTCGCGAAGATCTCGGAAACTGAGCGAGACCGCCGCTAATGTGCGAACGACAAAGTTGTTAAGAATATCGATTTCTACGACGTATCCAAAAATCATCGGAATCGGAGCGGAGGGTAGATAGCTGCTCTGCACGCTCCGCGTTAGTATCGACCTCGCTGTTCCCCGTTAACCGCAGGAATTATATTCGATGTTTTATCATTTCGAATTGAAGACCCTGGCGCAGAAGAAGGCCAAGTTTCGATTTTCGGGATAAAAATTTGTAAAACTCGAAGTTTCCACGACGAGGTCTCCCCCTCGAGAAGATTGACTGCGAAATTTACGGAAACGAGATTAGCGTCCAGATTGGTAGTCCGTATCGATGATACTGACCTGTGCCAATACGCAGAGCTAGACGAGGGCTATAGGCTGATACTTTCAGGTGTGTACAAGAGAGAGAGAGAGAGAGAGAGAGAGAGAGAGAGGAGGGGGGGTTGCCCGTGACGCGGTTGGAAATCGTGGCATTGCACGTTGCACCGGTTTGCAGCGAGGCGTTGCACGCGCACAGGCCACACGCAACGCACAAGGCTTGCGCCAGACAGTCTGTTGCACAACTTAGGTATTGATCTTGCCCGGAACTAGTTTCCGTTTCCGTGTTCAGCCCGTCTTCGCCGTTTCTCCGCGAAAACAACCGTCGCACGATCCACGGATCGATCTCGCGAATCGCCGATCAATTCGATCCGTAATGCAAATACATTAAGCTTCCGGGCTTCCGCGTCGAATGGACCGAAGCTTTTATCCGAGAAAATTGCTGTTAGACTTCGAATCGCAGGCCAAATCGATCAGCTTCTAATTGCATTTCACTGCCAGAATTTCAGATTACTCGGACAACTTTTCAGAATAGATACTGCTTAAGCGACTTTCTCCGGTTTTTCTTTTGCGGAGATGATCGGTAGATTTTCTCCGCGAAATTGACACAATTAGTAGGTCCCTGGTGCCCTCGTTATTCGCCCAACATTCTTGTTCTTCGATCGAGCGAGCTCGATGGTCAACGATTCGAGCAGCACGCAGATGTTTTCAATGGCAACTGCCCGGCGCATCAATAAGTATTAAACAGCGTGATATCGTATCGTCGCGGTAATAAATCGAAATCTACTGTGTCGCCTGCGCGTTCAGCAATAATCGAAATCGTTGTTCACCGGAAAACGCGGTATTAGAATAATGCGACCAAGAATAATTTGCTAAACAAAACGAAATTCGGTCTGACTGTGTGTCATACTGTGCGTTTAGAGATAATTTTTAAAAAGGGTGAAAAAGGTCACAATGTAATGCGATTAAGCACTAATTGTTCAACGAAGCGAGATTTTTTCAGCGGCTAATTTCGCGTCGTGTACCGCATGTTTCAGGGCGAACTAGGAATTGTTTTCGAGCGGCTCGGTGCGGTGCGGTGCGGTGCGGTGCGGCTCGGTGCGGTGCGGTGCGGTGCGGTGCGGTGCGGTGCGGCGCGCGGCGTGGCGACACACACAGACACGGGGTTTAGCGGAGTGGTGCCGGCGAACAATCGCGCTGCAACAAGGAGCGAGAGCGCGAGTGCATTGCACCGCTGAGGTATTGATCTCGGTCGCTCGTGTGTTTTTTTTCGGTCGGCTGTCCCTTCCTTGAACCTTCTCCCTTAAAGTTTCGCGGCGTCTAGCCGTCTTTCCGTCTTTTCGTTCTTTTCTCGCGAGCCACCGTTTCCCTCCTGCTGCTCCCTGACCCTCTTCCACGGACCATTCTCAACTACCCACTTCCGCTTCTCGAACTGCACCGTTTCCAGACGATTCCATTCCGCAGCCTCGCAGATACCAAACAATCTTTTCGAAAACGTGCAACCGATTCGATCTCATATTACTATTTCATTCTTTCTGCAGCACACGATCTAGGAGAATTGTTCCATTAGTCAGCATACTATTTGAAGTAATTATTTTAAGCAAATAGAAGTAAGGAATAGGTAGACCATTCTACCCTAATTTTTAAGCCATTTATTTTTCAGAATGTCGACTACCGGGCACATACTCTTCTCTTGGTACATTCACTCCACATGGACCATTTTTCCTGGGTCCATCATTTGTGGAGAGTGTAAACTATAAAATTGTGAACTGACCGAGTCAGCGCAAAAGTTCGTCCCTTGTTGTATTTTAATACAAAATCTTCTGTTTTAGGTGGACAGAAGTATGCGAGAAAGACGATGTTATTAGGAGAAGAACAGACGAAAGCAGCTCCTTTTAGTTTCTAACAATCGGCGCCTGATATGTTATCGCTCACCGCACGACAATGCTCGCCGCAGTGGCAAGAGCACGCCGATAAATCTTCAATTCCCGTGCACTTATCGGTCTTCCAGTGGAGCTTGATTTTTGTTCTGCCCTCTCTTCTCCGTTTCATTGTTTCTTTCTCTCGGTTGGCGTGTTCGCGCTCGACTCGATCCGAACGGGGTAAAGAATGCAGGTTTTTCCTCGAGTTTAAAATAAAGAGCCACTTCTGTTCCGTGGAAATTCAATCTTCAAACAATTAGTCCGACAATTGGAAACATGGTCGAGGACCGTGTTCAAAATTCAACTGCATAGAACATTCGGCTTCAAGTACTTTTCGAATTTTCTGTAGTGACTCGAGTCTCTCGAGTCTTTTGTTATCGACGACTGGAAAAATATTTGTTTGCTATCCGCAAACATATACATACGATTGTTCCGAGAACGGACAATTTTCTCTTTGCAGGAACAGTGCCGATAACACGAAGAAGCGCACGATGGAATATCATAGCTGAACAATCGTAACGAGTCCTCGCTGCCATCCAAAAAAACAAAAAAGCTATCAACCATCAAACTACTTTTTATAAAATGGCGGTGGATGCTGGAGAACGAACCGACTAAGGTTTCGAAATTAAGTTTATTTACAACACAGGGCGTAGTATTGATCGGTACACCCATGATTTATCACGCATCGTCGATTTAAACACGAGCAATTATATTTTTCAGGGCTATTCCAACGAACTGGAATTAAATAACAATCTTCGTAGTGGTTAAGAGTTACTGTTTTGACTTGTTCGGTAACCGGAAGTAGGCATCTGTCGCGCAGGTACATATAAAGCAGCGGCAACTATATAGTTACGGAGGATCTTTGTTCTGGAGGATCACAGCCATTTTTTGCTAGTAATTATCGGCGAGAGAAGATCAGGTATTATCTGCACGATCGAATTCGTATCTACAATGTGTATTTCATGCAAAGAACCAACAATCTCGCAAATATATCGATCTGAAAAGCAGACCTTTAGGTTGGACGTTCGACATTGGTTAAGCTAATTTCTCTTAAAGAGTTGTATTCGATTAAAAATATAATGTAATTTATTTTGCAATTCTAGAGAATAATATCTCGATCGTTTCTTTCGAATCTCGTATTCGTTTCACATTTTTTTCTGAAATGTTTGCCTGCTACGAAAGTGCGCGATAAATACATCGAATTTTCCAGGTTAGAGTTCGTAGCAACCCCCGTCGAAGAAACAGTTGTAATTAACGCGGAGAAATGGTATTTACCGGGTCAGGTAGTGGAATACGAGAAATCGAAGTATATTATGCGTTTCGTTGGGAGAGGAAGCGAGAGAGAGAGAGAAATATCGTTGATTGCACGGACCTGTCAAAATCTGCGCATGCGCGTCGCGAGGCGACGCGAGCGCGGGGGCAAGCGAAACAACAGGGAATGTCATTGACCCCAGGCCGTATGTATCCAGCGCGAGAGGTTAAGGTTAATTTTATCGCTGGATGGCGAAAAATACTTCCTTCCTCTAGTCGCCAGCAGGGATTTCGCGTGCGAAAATCCCGCGGAGAGGCCCGGGGAACGTTTTCATGAACGGGAAACGGTCAGATCCTGTTCTCCCGGTCCTAATCGCCGCCGTAAATAACGCGTAAACGCTGCCTGATAATTCGAGGCCATGTCGCGTCACTCGGTCCCGGTTCACGGAACGATACGAACACTCTTTCTCTTATGGCGATTCGTTCTCTGATCATCCCTTTTTTTTGCGCGCGCGCGCGAAATCAAGCATTTTCCATTTTTTTCGCCCACTGTGCCCTTAGAGGTTAGAAACCGTTTTTGAGACTTTACACGATCAGCCATTGTACGATACTAAAACGACACTTGGTCCCTTGCAGAAACATACGGAACACTCGAGCAACTATGGAAACAGGGGAAGAGACATATTCGCGATTAGGAAAACGCAGATATCAATTTTCCGTTCCCACCTTGAAAATTCTGACATCACTGTCTGAACAAAACGATTTGAAGATGAACATGGCCCCCTAAGGTAGAATTGAAAACAGCTTATCCGAAGAAAGTGGTCAGTGTGGCCTGGGCAAGGGTTTCGGAAAGCCTGGAAAAGTATTTGCGGTCGATACCACGTGCTGTACGACGCCAGGACGGAGGCTAATGAAATTTACACCGATCGTTTATTATCCGAGCCGGAGCCCCGCGACCCCGGGGAGCGTTTCCCGATGCCGCGACGACCGCAGGGAATGGAAAACGATATCGCGAAACATCGACCGCAGTGACTCGCGGCCAGGATGATTCGAGGCGACGGAAAAATGGGAAATGGATGGCTCGTTAATCCCCAATGATTCGCTTCCGGAGGCCCCGGGTCGATAGCGACCACCAATCTAGTCCACCGTTACTATTGGGAGATTTCTAACTTGACCGTTTCCACCGGTATGCGCAACTCTGTGCGTCCGTTGGCTGATTCAACGGATTTCAACCACTTTTCCACTGTTTACAGGCGCAGCCTCCGACTACCATAAAGACAATCTCGTCTTCGCGAGGACAATGAAAACAGAAGAACACTTGCCTCAGCCACCGAACGCCAAAGATAATTGGTGCAAAAGTTCGTGCCCAATTTCGTATGAACTATAAACGGTCCAAAAGTAGGTATTTCAAGCTTACTTATCGCTGGCTCCAAGCTATTTTTCATACGAAGAGAAATTATCAACGAATGATTTTCATATCAAGCATAGTAAAACTGCCGCGGCATGCATGTATTGCGACATTGGACCGTCAAAGGTACAAATACATCAAGAAATCGGGCAGGAAATTTTACACCGATCTAGTAGTTTTCGGTGCCGACCTAGATTTTCTCTAGGAAAACACTGTCGCGATATCACTTACCGCAACGACGCCAAGACTAGGGTTCTCTGTAGCAGCAACCGGCCGAGTAGAGCCGAGTCGAACCAGGTATCCGGTCTCCGGTGTATACACGGAGCTCCTGAAAGCCACAGGACACTACGATGACACGGCGCGCGGCACTGCACACACCCGGTATCACAAATCGCGGCACTACGATGCACAGTAGCTGCAGCAGCAGCAGCAGCAGCGGCGGTAACAGCAGCAACGAGGGAGAAACAGCAAAACCCGTGCGGAGCCGTATGAATCCGGGGAGGCACTGCCACTTGGCCGTAGAGAGAGCGTCACTCGGCTGCGTGTATGTATGTAGTTCCCCGTTGAGCATCTTCGCGTATACAGACCCGCGTCACGAGAGGGCAGACGACAGCCTAGAAAATTCACCGGTGTGCTTTCCGGGATAGCCTTGAGAAAAATGAGCCTGCTCGAGAGGGGAGAGGGTACGCGGGGGTACGGAGGGGGGATGGGAGAGAGACAGAGGCGAAGAGAGAGTAAGAGAGAGAGAGAGAGAGAGAGAGAGAGAGAGAGAGAGAGAGAGAGAGAGAGAGAGAGAGTACAGAGAGGGGGAGGGAACAGTTTCTTTTCGGGGGAGAATGCAGCGGAGAATTGATAGGTGGCGGAGGAGAGCTTGGGCGGGCAGCGATTGGATCGGAGGTGGGTCGAGGGGCAGGCCGGGGCTCTCGAAAGGGCAAAGAACTCGACCGGCTCGAGCGCGCTCGAGGCCCGAACAACACTCTAACTTCTCTCTCTCTCTCTCTCTCTCTCTCTCTCTCTCTCTCTCTCTATCTCCCCCTCCCTCCCTCTCTCTCTCTCTCTCTCTCTCTCTTGGATGTAACCGCGCGCACGGCTCTGCACGGCTCTGCTCGGCTCGGCTCGGCTCGACGCGGAGCGGAACGGAGCGGCGGGACAAGAATGGGCAAAACGCTACTCTTGCTCCCCGGGGCTGTACGGGGATGCTTCTGCCGATCCGAGGAGAGAAAACTGAACCCGACCGAGGGTTGAGACACCGAGTCTCTCTCCGACTGGAGGTGAACAGCACGCGCGCGGCGGGCAGAAACGAAGGATGTTGCGAATGTCTTTCTCTCTTCTCTTCTCTCTCTCTTCTCTCTCTCTCTCTCTCTATCTACCTATCTCTTCCTCACTTTCTGATTCTGCTACGCTTTGAAGCCGAAAAGCGAGCCTGCTCGGTAACAGCGACAGACTGCCTGTGCCCGTGGGACGCCACGTTCACAGTAGAGAAGAGCGCAGCACGGAACAGACGAACCGAACAGAGCAGCCAGCGAACGAACCGCAGGCGAGAGGAGAATCACGAAAAGGAGCGAGCGAAACGGAGCTTGTACCTTCGCGGCGACAACGATCGAAGGGGTGCACTCGTAATCCGACGGCACCAGCGACCGCATCCGACGGAACACTCCGTTCGACCTAGACAGAAGAATATTTGCTGGAAAACGCCAGACCAAATATACCCATCCTGTGTGCTCGAAACTCGCCGTGTCCTTACCTCTGGAGATCTCTCAGATGTCCTCGGTGGATCGCGGGATACATGCTCGGGTCCTGCCTAGACGATCGCAAAGACGTGGGCCGAGAGATATACTACGGGAAAGAAACGACAGATATCAAAAGAACGGATACACGAAAGATCATCGCGGGTAAGAAAGGGTGAAGAAAGAAACCTGCCTCCGGGTCCTCTCATTTTTACTTCCGGACGAGGTCGAGGCACCTCGTGCGGAAAAACCGACACGACGGGGTCAGACGGCCGGGTTCACTGACACGGAGAGAATTTGCTTTTCCGCGGGGGTGGAAAGTCGCCGAGGGAGAAAGAGAGAGAGAGAGAGAGAGAGAGAGAGAGAGAGAGAGAGAGAAAGAGAGCGAGGGGCGGGGATTCCGGAGGGGAGAGGGCGGTGGTGAAGCGGAGGGGGAAGCTATCGACGGGGTAAACGTACTTACACGCTAGCACGAATTCGGCGCGAAGGAGAACGAACCGAAACGTTCCTAGCCGTGGTAGAGAGACTGTCTCTCGGGCGCACATGGCTGCCTTTTCCGTCTCTCTGTCTCTCCCTTTCTCTCTTTCCGTCCCTCCTTCTCTGGTTCGCTCGCATGCGCGTGTGCATCGTCCTACGAACACACCGATGCACGCTCTCGCAGACGTCGCACCCCGTTCATATCTCTCTCTCTCTCTCTCTCTCTATCTCTCTCTCTATCTCTCTCTCTCTGTCTCACCCCCTTCAGCCGGTGGTCCGTCGCGTTCCATCCGTCCCTGTTCGCACACAGCTCTAGCCGTGCGAAATTCACAGCCAGTGGCGTAACCAGTAGGGGATCGCCGACCCTTGTATAGTCTCGATCTTGCCCCCCTACCTCTCCCTTCCACCCGCCATTCTACCGTCGAACAGCGTTGCCGCTTGCCAATGGCGTTGCCAGCTCGTTGCAACGAGTGGCAGGGAGAGCCCGTTAACCACCCCATCCCTCCTCCTCTCCCAGTCATCTTATCAAAGGTCGTCTTAGAAAATCAGCCAACAGTCTTCGAAAATGCCCGTCGATCGCCTAACGTTTGTGTTCAATATTCAGTGTCCGCGAACGCAGTCGCGGGAAAGGATCCCTGGATCCTCGAAGGAGATGGTCCCACCGGATGGCCGCCATTTGTAATTTCGAAGGACGCGTGGAGGACTGTCGGATGCGCGATGCACTCTCCGGACCAGTTCGTTTTCTCGAGGATATCTCGGATGGATGCGTGCGTACGATCGCCGCGTGCACACAGCGGAGAGGAGAGCAGCTCGAGCAGCTTGAAAAGTGCAACGGATAATATCTCGGTGGCCGGGCTGCATATAATGCGCGTTCCAACGTTGTGGTGGGGGCGGTGGAGGCCGGCATGGCGGCCAGTTTTCTGGAACGTGCACCACCAGGTCTGCCATCCGGCAATTTTCTTTCTCTACGTCCGAATCTTCATCTCCTTGTTCCGTGTGCGCGGCGTCTCAGCCTCCCTCTCCCCTCTCCCTGCTTGCCCCCTCTGCTCCTCCTCCTCCTCGTCGCTCCTGGTTTCACGGCGCCGATCTTGAAACGGAAAGGGAACGACGACCGGTGTGCGCGCCGAGCTGAGCCGAAACGAGTCGAGACGCACCGAGCCGCGTAGAGGCGGTCTCGAGATCGAGAACCGAGGAATCGAAAGCGCGAGGAGATTACCGCCGGGATGGATTCTCTATTGATTTCGAGAAGAGGAATCCGAGAGACGACGACGAAGCGAACACGATGTGTGCTCCGCCGTTGATTTATGCTCTTCCACCAAGACAGTCGACCGACCGGGTACACGGGGTCTCGCGCGAAACTAATCGGCCGTGAACATCGGCAGGCGAAGGATCATAAAGCGTATATCCAGCGAAGAGGCCGGCTATGTTAAATATTTGTCGTCACAGGCTTCATTACTCTCGAAAGGTTGATCAAGGGGCTGGTTGCGGGAGAACGCGCGGCCCCAGGAGTCAATAAGCACAAGGGCCGAATGTTGGCGAAGGTTTCGCGCCGATGAAACTTTGATTCGTACCGAGTGAACATCGCTCGATCGAACGTTTCGTCTCGTCTCGTCTCGGGGATGAACCGTCTAATTACAATACCGTCAATCGGCCACGAAATTAACCGAGTGAGAATCACGTTCGGAAATTACAAAGACCGTTTAGTACCTGAAAGGGCAAAGCACACAAAGTTCAGATAAAGGGAGAGAGAGAGAGAGAGAGAGAGAGAGAGAGAGAGAGAGAGAGGAGAAAGAAACTAGAATTTCGTATGCAGCAACAACCCGTACTAATAATATTCATTCTTTCCTACTGCATTGTTGCCCCCCGCTTCTCCCTCGATCACCGCTGTTCGACACTGTCACGGATAATCGAGGGTGAAAGAGCGAGCAGGAATGGAGGGGACGAGGGGACGAGACGAGAGATCGGTTGCGAGAGAAAGAGAGATCTAGCGAAGAGAGAGAGAGAGAGAGAGAGAGAGAGAGAGAGAGAGAAGGCGTGGTGGGGGGAGAACAGTGAACGAGCGAGCGAGTGCAGTTCTCGCGATCCAGCGTGCGTTGCACTCCACAAGAAAAAACATCGTCCAGGCGGGCCGAGGAAGGAGGAGGTGGGTCTTCGTGCATCTCCGGCCCGCGTCGCCGCTTATATTGATCACGAGAGAGTGCACGATATTCGAGAATACATTATACGCGGACTCTAGCCTAGCCGGACCGCCTATAGTCGCGCGGAGTATAGGCGGCCAGGCCGCTGCACTCTGGCTCTCCCCCGTCTCCGTGATCCCCTCTCGGCCACCTCTCACCGCCATCTCGCTTCGATCTACCCGACGAAACCCTCTCGTCCCGCCGCGCCGCGCCGTTTCGCCGGTCTCTCGTCCCGTCTCTCCACCCTGCCTCGCTCGCTCCTTTGATTATCTATCCGTCCTTGTCCGCCCCGCGCGTTCTCATCCCCGTTCGTTCGTTCGTTCCTTCGTCTTCCTCCCTCTCAACCAAGACGGTCTCTGCAACTTTGTCTAGCGATGGGCGCCGTCCGTTTCACCTCTCGCGAGTTTCAGAACAATTTCAAGCCTCGGCGAAGGCAGCCTCGAACAATCGAAATTCCACACGCTACTGTACAGTTGACTGAAGCAGTTTCCTCCTCGAGTACCCAGACTGCCCCGTGGGGCATTGCCCTCGCTCCCGGCTACCGCCGAGGGCACAGAAACCACGCCTTCTCGGGCAAGCTGTACTCGCTCCCGTTCTCTGTCGCGAGATCCATTCTCTGTTGCCGTGTGTTCTTGTGTACGAGGGATTCGAAACTCGTCTTCGTCGGGAACGTATACCCTTCTCTTGCTACCGATATGTGCCTCGTACAGAGAGTCGCGAGAGGGGAATCCAATGGTGGAGAGGGAAGCGTACAGACTTTTTCTGACAACGTTCGTCTCGAACCCATCGCTACCTCTTCGCCTCGCTCAATTCTCCCTCCGCAACACACGGAGCTAGACTGCTCGATCTCTTTCCGTTCCAGGCGTGTTCGGTCTTTTTTTTCTTCGTCCTGTATAGGTACTTGCACCAGCATGTGTCTGTGCCTCTCTCTCTCTCTCTCTCCCTCCCCCTCTCTTTCTCTTTCTCGTTGTCCCTTCCTCCACCGGTGCACATTGTCTTTCCTCCAGCTCTCTCGCTCCTCTTTGTCGTACACCTCCTATCTATCTCTCCGGCGGGGCGGCGTGTTTTCTGTCGTTCTTTTTCTCTCCGTCTCCACCCCCCCCCTCTCTCTCTCTCTCTTTCTTTCTCTCTGTATAGCGAGAGAGCATGAACTCTCTCTTCCGCCGATCCTCTCTCGGTTTCTGGCCTCTACACCCCCGCCGGAGGGCGATCGTCTCGCAAGAGCCGATCTTCCTTCGACAATGTCTGCAACGCGCACGGGAGCTTTTGGTTCTGCGCGAGGCTCTCTTCTTCCTTCGAAATTTATCGCTCGGCCCTCTCCCGGAATCGAAGTCTCGCGAGATCTCGAACAGGATGCGCGACGAGCTCTATACTTCGTCCAACGAGGCCAGGCAGTAAACGAATGCACGTACTAGTTTCTAGGTATATAGTTCTCCGCGTGCAGAGAACTACAGAAAAGCGATTCGGGACCGAAGACGTTATCCTGCATCAATTTTCCCGAATGCACCACGACTGATCTCGGGGTCCAATTGCATCGGTGCAACCAGCTAGGAGACAGCAAGAGAAAGAAAGACGTCGGCAAGTTATCGCAGTACGTTAGTACTCTTAGAGAGAGAGAGGGAGAGAGAGAGAGAGAGAGAGAGAGAGAGAGAGAGAAAGAGAAATTCAAGGGACCATACTCTCCCGAAACGCGCGGGTATTAATCCAGAAGGTTCTTCGTAACATCCCCCGGGAGTCTCCCCACTTGTCGGGAAGACGCAGACACGGAGGACGGAGATGGAGGGGAACGGGAGGGCGAGGGAAACGGGCTAGGCGCGGAGGGCAGGGGACTGTCGGGTATGCACGGTAGGGGCAGGAGAGGACCTTGGCCTTTTCGCGGAGCAAAAATAAAACCTGTTGACACCGAAGCCCCGCGGACGCAAAGGAACTTTTCTCTCTCTCTCTCTCTCCCTCTTTCCCTGTATCCCTCTCTGCTCCTCGCCCCTCGGCTGCTACTCATCGTCTCCCCCTCTCGAAGCCTCTGTTTCCAACCTCTTCGGTGTATATCTCTTCTACAGACACGGGGTGCGATTTCAAAATTTCACCGTGAGTTCTTATCCCTTTATTCAACGGCGGCGTCCCTGTCCTCGGGAAACCGATTCGACGACGGTCGGAAATCACAAGGCGATTTGTACCCCGAGTTCGAATCGACGCGCCATCGTCGTCGCAGTCGGTGCGCGTGAATTTAACGCCCCCGCATCGGGCTCCATCGATGGACACCGGTCCCTTGAAGGACCGAGGCTGAACAAACGATGAAAAATACACCGAGATCGTGATCCTTGATATCTAGGATCACAGGCCAACTCCTGTGCACCCTAGAATGGATCAAGCTCGCATCGAGCCCCTCCACCGACTACGTTACGCAGAATACATGCACGCGTTGCAGTAATACCGGTTGAATGCACGCCGTTCCGTCAATTTCCCCTCGAGGACTACGTTCGCTGGCCGCCGCCCGCCAGGTTGCAACGTGCGCTCGCGTACGCTTGTGTGCGCTTCATCCTCGGTGTGCGCTCGCCCAACGCATCCACCTTGGCCCGACTAGACGACCGAGAGACGACGAGAAACGTCTCGCGGGACGGCCCACGGTGGTCGATAAGTATGAAAAATTCGACAAAAATTATTTTAGGAGTTGCCGGGCATGAAAGATCTGTTTCGTATGCTTTGCGTTACTTAGGATGTTAACTTATCGAGAATGGTAAGAATGATACATCTACGAAGATTAACCAGTGAAGTTTTGTCCCACTTCTTAGAAAACCGTTGAACCTGCTCGAGAATGCACGACCAGCCTCGCGGATAGTAGGCCTGCGGTTCTTCTTGTAAATCGACGCGCTTTTACCGGAAGAAAAACGGAGGCGTGTGCCGGGCGATGCACCGGGGATCTCCATTACGAGGCGTTCCCCGATGCAAGGTATCGGGAAGGAGACACAAAGCCGCGTCCGGAAAATTTGGATTACAACCCCGACCAATGAGAGGCCAGGTGGGCCACCGATGAAAAACCCTGCCGCGGGGAAAGGGCCACGCCTGTTGCCGTCCCGGGGGACCCTTAAATGGGGCCCGTTCGTTCCACACGGGCCCTATTCCCGGTGCATCTGCATCCGGGAATTAAGACGCACTCGGCCAGAGAATCGAAAACCGCCGAACACCAGTTCGTCTCGAAACGCGTGTTCTCTTCGAACGATCCGACGAGACGCGTTAACTTCGGCTAGATAGCTATCCATTGTCTTTGAGTCCTGAGACCTAGTATGAAAATACGTCGGCTCCGAAAGTGCCAGGGATAAAGAGACCACCGAAGACAAAGAGGAACTGAAAAGGAAGAGAGAAAGAGAGTAAGTCGAGTAAGAAGAAAGGAGAGGAAGAAAGAGAGGGAGAGAGAGAGAAAGAGAACCTTGGCCCACAGGCCTACTGCAGCGCTAGCTGCAGCCTGCCTGGCTGCACACAGCACACCATGCCTCTGCCATTCATGTTGGAAACTCCCTGCATGTTCGTGGGGTTGGGCCAACAACGGCCGGAAAAATGTCCTCTCTCTCTCTTTCTCTCTGTCTGTCTGTCTGTCTGTCCGTCTGTCTGTTTCTCTCAAGCGATGCAACTGGAAATGCCCCGCCCCGTCCCGTCCCGTCCCGGTACCGCACCGCTGGGCGGAAAAGCTGATCGACTACGCCACAATGTCTACCGGCCTCACCAGCTTTAGTAGCCAGGTACAGCAGCCAAACAGACAGCCAAAAACGATCCATCTACAATTGGTTGATTCCTCGTTCTCTTCTGATTTCTCCATCTTTTCAGATGTGCGATTAATCGACAAGTGCTCGATTGATAGGAACATTAATGTAACAGTATGTATGTCGAATAGGGTAAGCGTTCGAAACGATTTGTTTTAGTAGGATAGTTCGTATAGCAACGCGCATTTTTCAGGCCAACTATTCGCACGCGTCGGATTCTTAGTCGGAGCAGGAACGGAGAAACAAACGTTTCGGAACTGCGAGAAACAGCGAGAAGTTAGTGGACAATCTAATAGTATATGTCAGGTCGCCGCTCCCTGAGAGATCACTGCCCTCGCACGCATACCCGGTGCTTGTGTGCCTTCTCTCGTTCCTACGAACGACTCGACGTCGCGTGGTCGTTCGTCCCTCCGTCGCATCGCATCGCGACCCGACGGGGGCCAGGGACGTAACGCGAGAATCGCGAGCCAGCGCGGCGCGGCGCGGCCACGAAACCGTTTCGTTTTCAAAGATTGTCACCAACACACCGTGCGTACGCGCTGTGCATGGTCCCGCGGGAAGCGAATATGCACGGAACAATCTCGAGATATCTAGACCAACGACTGTCCAGTAGAAAACTCGTCGATCGACTGGACAGCACATTTTCTCGATAGGCGATTGACAGCCTACTCTCCAAGATACATCGTGTAACGTTCGAACCAACCGTATACAATATAACCGTAAATGTTAAAGCGATAGTTGTTCGAACAGTCAGGCGAGACCATTGTAATTTTCAGAGGAATCACGTCTTCTGTCACATACGTATCTGTCAGCTGTGCAGGCCACGGCGGAATAAATAAATACCTTATGGAGAATCGCCGATGTATCTGCCGGTCTGATTCCGAGACGCCGAGAGGACGTCTCGACGAGATCACAGACACGAGAGAACGATATCACTCGCGAAAACGTCGGATCGTTGCGAGGGTTCTCGCTCGAGCCGAGACCGGTCGATTCAGACTTCGGTGTACTCGGCGCGTGTATACGCGCAACAACTGTCTTGTACGCGCGAGATCACGGTGTGCACGGTACTCGGACTCGGCCGAACCGACAGGTCGCCGAAACCGTCGTCTTTTCGCGGGAGATCAGCCGGAGGGTTTCAGAGACCCCTCGGCTCGAGACACGTGTCACTGTGTACGTACGTGCCAAACTGTACGTACGATATACTGTGTACACACGCACACAACCCACCAGAGAACGAGATGTGCACGAGCCGGCGACGAGACGACGAGACGACGAGACGACGATTCCATTCGACCGACGGCACG
Organism: Halictus rubicundus; assembly: GCF_050948215.1. Classification (NCBI taxonomy): domain Eukaryota; kingdom Metazoa; phylum Arthropoda; class Insecta; order Hymenoptera; family Halictidae; genus Halictus; species Halictus rubicundus. Next base: position 16,077,864 of record NC_135159.1, read on the forward strand.
CGTGGCATCGCGACACCACCAATCGGCGCAATGTCGCCATCTGTATCGCGAATTTCACACAGCGGAATCCGGTCACGATTTGACCGACGATTTTCCCAGCCCACCAACGAAATTTCCGGCTCCGAACTCCGAACACTCGGAACGTTGTTCCTCCTGGATGGAACCTGTACGAAGAGGGCGGACCAGTCGCACTCGCCATTTTCCCAACAATGCAAACTTGAAAATATGAGAAACGAAGCTTTAATTTTCCCGCCTCCCTCTTTCGTTCAACCAATAAAACCCGTGGCGTCAACTTCTTTTTATTGGTTCGACGATTTTAAACGGTTTTAAACGATTTTCAAATATCGGTAATTTTGGCAAATGGATTCAGCGTTTTGCCGCTACGTCAATTGGCGCTGTACGGACCCCATGTGGACCTCTGAACAGAACTTCTAAAAGCTTAGCCACCAGAGATGCCACTAATGCTAGTCCGGTGTGCTCTGTCGGTAACCGATTTGACTAGCAGTTTCCGCGTTTTCCCGTTGCATGTTCTAACGCTGTACGAACATTTATACACAACAGATGATTCCTGCCGGGATTCACACGGGATTCATCTTATGGGAAAAGCGGCAAGATCATTTTCACTCGAATAAAATTAATATTTCAATACTTTTTTCCTTTTTCCCTTTTTCAAGTTTGTTCATTTTTAAGGGCTTAAACTAAAGCTATTTAGTTCTTGATTGATTTCCTGTTCCAAGTTCGAACCAGTGAGCCGCACTAGAGCCCCCTTGAACTTTTCATGAAATGCTAAATATACATGTTTATCAGTCAGATGTTTATTTAGCTCTCCGAACTGCTCTGAACGGACGAGTAAAACTGACACTTATACTTATTATATTTTTCTGAATTTACACGAAAGAATTCTCCTCCATTTGCTTACGTGTGCGTTATTCAATATTGTTTATATGTATGAATTATTGAAGAATACACGGTAAAAGATGCACTTAAACTCGCCGTTGTCAGCTGTCTAACCTCTATCGAGAGCGATGTTTATTTATGTAGACTTAGTCCTGTTTCCTTGAGTAAAATTGAAAAAATGATTGTTTCGTTTTGAAATGTCGTATCAAGATTCACCGTTTTCGACCATGTATGGTCAGGACGATTATGATATTGACGAAGATAACGAGGAGTATTTAGAAGACGATCGCGATGCGGAGGAACAAGATGAGAGTGACGAAGGTAATGATCGCCTAATAGAGTATGAACAACGATTTCACGTTTCTTCACGAATTATACATATTTTTAGATACCGAAGAGGCAAGCGAGACCGACTTGGGAAAGTCCGAGGAGTACACAGAGATAAAGGAGCAGTAAGTCGAACAATTGAAATATCTGAATCCGATCGTTCAACGGTACGTACACTTTTTCAGAGTATATCAAGACAAATTGGCTAGTTTGAAGAAACAACTACAGCAATTGAAGGACGGTACCCATCCTGAATACAATCGCAAGTTGAAGCGCTTGGAGGCCCAGTACAAAGAAAGGTTGAAAGTTTACGAATACGAACGCAGTCGCGATTGGTTCGCACATGAATCGCATCGAATAAATTTCGCAGGCTAAGGTTGAATACAATTTACCGGGACTATCTGACCGAGTCGGTGGAACGAGATTACATATTGGAGAAGAGAGCGGCGGTGAAGGAATTCGAAGAAAAGAAAATAGACTTGAAGGAGAACTTGCTGACCGATATGGAAGAGAAGAGAAAGATGATAGAGAGCGACCGACACACTATGGAGCTCACAGGCGACTCTATGGAGGTGTAAATAATAACGCAAGCATTTCTCGTTTATAGCTCTGCTCTAGCGTATATGTACTGAGACTTAACCGTCTTGTAGGTGAAGCCTGTAATGACGCGAAAACTGCGTAGACGGCCCAATGACCCTGTCCCCGAGAAGGTAGAAAAGCGGAGGAAACCTCCTCCGGCACAGTTGAATTATCTTTTAGACGAAAAAGAGATCGAAAGCGATCTGAAAGCTATTAGCCGGGGTAAAGTACTGCCTACCGTTCGAAAACCAGGTACTGATTGGAAATTCCAAGTCATTATGCATGGTTTAACGACGTTCCTTTAATTTTAGCGGTTTTTCCACATTATAATACAGTAAATATACCTTCGCAACATATTCCTCCAGCTTCCGAGACGCCACTAGTAGAGACTAGGATAGAAGACGGAAAACTTCTACACGAGAGGCGATGGTAATTTATCTTGTCGACAATTTCGAGCCGATAATATAGGTCGGATAATTACAGGTTTCACCGCGGCCAGCCGGTCTATGTCGAGGGGAAAGACTTGTCGAGATTCGCAGCGAACATTTCCGCTATCGGAACCGAGGCTGTAAGTAAATAATCCTCAGATTTGACGGAATCGATTTCTTATTGTTGCGTTAATCTTCTCGATCGATAGATCTGGGTGAAGAAAGTATCGGACGGGAGCAAAGTGCGGATATACATATCCCAATTGAGTCGGGGCAAGATATCGATTAAAAGACGAGCCTCCTAGTGGGGAAAACTAATCGCCGCTACGAGTGGGAACTACGTCCAGTAACTGTTCAACTTGTGATATATTGTATTTATAGATTATTCGTCTATTTTCGAGATCGAATAGAATTTTTACTGTACTTGTCTTTTACCACCAATAAAGTCACAGAGTTTTCGGTAATACCGGAACGCTGAATGCATTTCCACAGAAGGAAAGGAGTGAAGGAGTTGTACGGAATTGTTCCTTTCTTACGTGTATAAAAATGTCTATTATGTTACCAAGAATACAGTTAAGTTAGCCGAATCAGATAATATTAACGCAATACGTAATTATGTGCAATTTGTAATTAACCGCTAAACTATAAACGAATGTGTGTCACTCAGCCATCATGTCTACGCTCAGACAATCTTCACCCATATTGCTGGGAGATGTTTCCAATTCTCCGATTTCGTTAGATTCGCTGTGAGCAAAATCTTATTAATACAGACATTTCGACGATTACCATTCTACTTTCAGACAGTTATTCACCTATCCAGTGAAGGATCATTGCTAAACATCTCTGTCGGAACTGTAGGTGGTGCTTTCTCCGGTACTAGTTCCAAATATGTCTGACGAGACTCCAAGTGCCTTTCCACTTCTTCCGGCGTCATATGACCGTCCGACATTAAAGACATCGGTACTACATTATTGGACGATTGTACCTGGAGGAGTACGCAAGCATTATACAATTGTTGTTATACACGATATCGTTATGCAACAACTTACTATAGGTGTACTGTTTGATTTTGTCACTTTAGGAGCAGGCTTTTTCTTTTTTGCGGCGTTGAAAGATTTTGTTACTGTTGGCATGTGGTGCGAAGTATGATTGCTGATGCCCATCTCCATCTTTTTCCTAGAGGGAAAGGATTAATTTCGTTGGTACAGGTTCGTTAGGATAAAGAGTACCTTTTACCCGTGTACCTTTTCGATGTATCCAGACGTGCGACTTCTTCGTCGGATGACTCCGTTTCATCGCTTTCGCTAAACGAAGCGTCTACCTTTTCGTACTGCAACAAACGATCCAATAAGAAACTTTTATCTCTATTAACTTTAAGCAGCTTCCTTTGCGTGGACCTCAGAGCTTCTTGAAAACACTCGTTCTCCTAGAGTTAAACATTAAATAATTCTACAAGTGACTATGGAAGGTTCGATGTAGTTCTCATCGCGAATACACGTACGTAAATTAGAAATTTCAATTTCCTCTTAAGATTCCGATACTGATCCTTGTAATTAGGCACTTCCTCCTCTGGACTGTCCTCGTCATCATCCTCTGCATCCGCATTGTTGTTTGCGATTGAACGACAATACCATCCTTCCAACATTGATCATCTGCAACTACATAAGAATAAAACGCCGTAAAGTTAGAGAGCGAGATTGTTTACCAATGCGTTAATTGTATTGGTGACACTTAACGAGTTCCCTCTTCGCTTTATAGTTATTGAAAAGAGTGTCGCGCGCGACCGTATCGGTACGTGTAACAAACAAAACGAAATGAAATGTTTTCTGTCAATATTATTCCAATACTACTTGAGGTTAAGTCCTCGGCGATAGAAGATACACAAGTCGTGAACGGCGGGACGAGTTGCCTGGAAAATCAGAGCGCACTCGACGACACCCGACAAACTTGCGATTCAAATGGAATTTCGGCAATACCTCCGCGAAACTTCAGGATGATATTTTCTCTGTCGTAAATAGCCGAGGCGAACGATTATTAGGAAGATAAATTCTAAGCTGTTTATGACTGGCTTCCATTCTGAACTTCTTTATCGATTCTATAGTAACTTCGAAAACGCTGAAAACGCTACCGTTCAACCGGAAACGTTCGATCGCGTTTCCATGCGGTTCCAATTCAATCAACCTCTCTTTTCCGCGTAAGAAAAAGATCGTTCTTTCGTTCAACATTTAACATTCTAGCAACAATCGATCGACCAAAATCAACACGATCTCTCCTCTCACCGTAATCGAGCAATTGATAAATTTCTATCTCATTGTTTTGTTTGAATCCCTACGATAATTACGAAAAATATTTGCGCGTCGCGTCGAATCGTTTCTCGAGAAACAATGATAACGAAGCTCAAGTTGCATTGGCTGCTTCGTGGTAGGTAAACAAATTTAAATAATCGAACCTTGAGGGAACGTTGCTGCACGACAAGAAGCAACTACCGTTTCGAGACGACGCGACGCTTTCAGATACATAATTCTCTTTCTTTCGGAGAACGATGCTACGAAATTAATCGAGCGCACATCACGATACTGCGTTATCAATTGTGCATAGTGTTTTCGTTTTAAGGAGAACCAGTTACCATTGTTCGCCATTCGAGCGCTGCGTTACCTGACACTACTTGATCGAACTTTCCTTTCTATACGAAAGACGATTTATGTACAAATGCATTGAAGCAAAGTCGATAAAGTTAAAGTTAAGGACACGGTTTTTTTAGTATTTGTAAAAAGTCTGTTGATTAAGAAATCTTCAGTTTTGACCGTGCAAATCGCACAGAATCTTGGAACTATTCAAAGAAGAACTTTGCGACTGAAATGGGGGTACCGAAGTTCTTTAGATACATAAGCGAAAGATATCCTTGTGTCTGCCAATTTTTAAAGGACTATCAGGTAATTCCTGGAAAAGGAAACAAAACAATGCGTGCCTTATGGTTCCACGTGTCTGTACGAGTTTTTTCATTAATTGTTTCCCGTTTTAAAAACGGGTTGTATCGTTCTTTATTCCTTCGCGTGATGATCAATTCTTATTAGACTGTTCTCCAATTGTTATTATCAGTTTATTTGCATGTTGGTTAGTACCAACGAGAATAATGGCTATTTCATTGTTCACAGATACCGGTGTTTGATAATTTATATTTAGACGTGAACGGTATCATACATGGATGCTCACATCCCAACGACGTGGACATCACGTTTCGTATCACCGAGGAGACTATATTCAAAAATATCTTTCATTACATTGAAATTTTATTTAATATAATACAACCACAGAAGTTGTTTTTCATATCGATCGACGGTGTGGCACCAAGGGCAAAAATTAATCAACAGAGGAGTAGACGTTTCCGAGTCGCAAAAGAATCTGAGGCATTAGAAGCTAACGCGAAGGGCCAAGATGGCGAAGTAGACATACAAAACAGATTCGATTCGAATTGTATAACCCCAGGAACTTTGTTTATGGCCAAGTTGGACGAACAGTTGAAATATTTTATTTCATACAAGATTTCAACCGATGTGCTTTGGCAGAAGTGCAAAGTTATACTTAGTGGATCTCGGGTATAAAGATATGCAAAGTAAGAAAACGGATGGTTCCAGGAGTACGAGAATACATGAATATTGTTCTAGGTCCCGGGAGAAGGAGAACATAAAATAATGGATTATATTCGTTATATGAAGGCCCAACCGGACTACAATCCAAATACTAGACATTGTTTATACGGTTTAGACGCAGACTTAATAATGTTGGGTCTGTGCACACACGAACCATATTTCACGTTATTGAGGGAGGAAGTAAAGTTTGGTAAAAAACAAACGAAAATTCAAACTCCGGAAGAGACAAAGTTCTGTCTCTTTCATTTATCTCTGTTAAGAGAGTATATAGATCACGAGTTCTCTTCGTTGAGAGAAAAACTGCCGTTCCCTTACGATATCGAGAAGATTATCGACGATTGGGTTCTAATGGGTTTTCTAGTAGGGAATGACTTTGTTCCACACTTGCCGAATTTACATATCGCGCACGGAGCACATTCCATATTGTATCAAGTGTATATGGAGGTGTTGCCAACTTTAGAAGGTACATACGTGCTGTTTAGAGAGAAGAACTCCTCCTCGAGAAAAATCAAACACCTTTCAGATGTTACTTAAAAATGCAGTTTTCTTGTAGGATACATAAACGATACGGGAACGCTAAGATTAGGCAGATTCGAGAAATTAATGGAAAAACTCAGTCGTTTCGACCTTCTACAGTTTTCGATGCAAAACGCAGATCTAGGGGAGCTTGAAAATAAAATGGGGAAACGTTTTACGGATTGCGATAAATCGATCTGTAAAATAATAGAAGAAGATGGTGACGTTGTTATTTCTTCCTCGGAAAGAGAACCAGACGTAGAGATTGGTCCTTTCTGTATCCCTGTTGAGATGGCAGCTGCGGAGGTGGTATTTACTTAGAGATGTACTACACGATTACCCCTGCGGAACCTTTCGTTTAATACTTTTTAATGCAGTGGCAAGGAAGGTCTGACGAAGACGACGATGACGATGAAGTGTCTGATGACGAAATGTATGATCCGGAGTTTATCCAACATAAAAGGGAATACTACATGCAAAAATTGGAATGTAACAATATAGACGAGTAAGTGTACGTAACTGACTACGTAAGAAGAAACACCCTGTATATGTAATCTGCTTTAATTACATCAGAATTCGGCACATTATTCGAATAAATTTTTATTTTTATTTTTATTGGTCATTCGAAATAACTTTTGCGCAAATCTGAATTACACGCATGAAATTACATTCTAGGAAGTTCCTACGGACACAAGCTGAAGCGTACGTCAGAGCTATACAGTGGAATTTAAACTATTACTATAACGGATGCTGCAGTTGGTCGTGGTATTATCCGTACCACTACGCGCCTTACATTTCAGACATAAGGGATTTCAAGGATTTGAAACTAGAATTTGATTTAGGGAGACCATTTTTACCGTTCGAACAGCTACTGGCTGTACTGCCACCGTACAGTAGAAAGTTATTACCAACAGCGTTTCAGTCGTTACTGACCGACGAGAAGTCCCCCATAATCGAGTATTATCCAAAAGATTTTTACACAGATTTAAACGGAAAACAGCAAGAATGGGAGGCTGTTGTACTTCTTCCGTTTATAGACGAGGAACTTCTTCTGGGAGGTAAGTGGAACTAATTTCACGGACTTTGCTTTCTGTGAAAAGAGCTAATCACGCTGTTTCACTATATTTTACAGCTATGGCACAACACTACTCCGAATTAACTCCTGAGGAACTCGCGAGGAACAAACATGGACCAATGTGTTTGTATTTTTACACAGATGAGGATAGAGGTGTTTACGAAGCACCAGAATATTTCCCTGACACTCCGCACAACCATGCGGAGGTGCAGTCAATCGATTACAAAGATATTTTAATTCCACAATCGAAATTAATCAAAGGACTGCATCCAAATGTAAAATTAGATATATATTGTCCTGGTTTTCCTACGTTGAAATACATAAAGCATACTGCCAGTTTGGAGAAGGCCAAGGTGAAGTTTTTATTTTACTTGGAACTACATTTACACAAAATTAAAGGATCGCTAAATTTTTGTTTAAAAACTGCCCGCGTTTAAAGTGTTGCAACTTCATGAAAAACGTCGGTCTCGTTTCATGAAACGTTCCCTCGGTCTCGTTTTAAAGCTTGAATCTTGACGGTTTTTTCATCGAGTTACAACACTTTGAACGAAAATTCGGTGATCCTTTAATTTCGCACGCCATTGTATATGGACTAACGCAGTCTAAATATATATATATATATATACATTGTTGCACAGGTCAAAGTGTTCCAACACCACTCGTACAAGGATAGTATGATTTTACACATAACACCACCGTCGGCGCTGGAGAAAGATTTAACATGCATGGCGTCCGAATTGGTAGGTAAAACTGTGTATGTGGAATGGCCTTTTCTGACAGAAGCGCAAGTGGTAGCTGTTTTAGCGAACGAGACAAAGTTAAGTTTAATCGATCACCAAATGGGCTATTCTCGCGAGAACGTGAGGGAAGAGGAGCTGAAGGGCGTGTATCACAAGCTATGGATCACTCAAGCGAAACAGATCACGGAGGCGTAAGTTTGACGATTCATATAATTGCTGGCAGCTTGAAATTTTTTATATACTCGTTACAATCTTTAGGTACAAAGGTCGTCTAGGCATAGACCTAGACGAGATAAGAATCTTAGTTCATGCACGACCACTAATTGGGAGCAAATACGTGTTCGGCCCTCAAGGAAAATTGTTTTTCGAGAAACAATGGTCGGACACGCCGGTTAGTTACGCATACCAAACGATAGTGAAAGATATATCTGTCTATGAGTCTAGCGTGGCAACGTACAAGACCGTCGATGATATTTTCGTGCCAGGAAACGTGTGCTTCATGTTGGGACATCCCCATTATGGCGCAATGGGCACGGTACGCGGATATGAATTCGATCTTCTGTCCACCGAACGTCTTTATGTTAAGAAGCAAATTCATTTTCGATAGGTAGTCGAGCCAGCGGTCTCGAAGAAGTCGGGCAGGATCAGAGTATCGGTAAACGCGAGCCCGGAACCATCGCTGTTAGCGATAAAACAAACTCATCACACATTTCGGACTAAATACATGATAGGAAGCACGGTTGCTCAGAGATTGGGCATAAGTAGCCATATGTTGAGCCGAGTGACCGGAACAATTTACGTGAAGCCAAACTCCGATGACTCGAGTCAGAAGGAGATCAAGCATAATATCGGTTTAAACTTGAAGTTCAATAGGAAAAACGAGGAAGTAAGCGATCGACTATTGAACGTTCAGCGAAGTACGTATTCGGTATATTTCACATCACGTATCTCTCGTTATAGATAGTAGGCTATACTCGAAAAGAGAATGGCCATTGGCTGTATAGTACCAAAGTGGTCAAATTGACCCGCGATTACATGACAAAGTATCCTGATTTGTTCGAAAGACTTTCACAGAATATTGGGAACGTTATCCCGGAGAAAGAGTTATTCGACGGAGAGTGAGTTTGATCGATTCCATTCGGAGATCAATTGGAATTTCATTTCACGGTCTATTTATTCGTATTTCTGTGTTTCAGATCCGGGGTCTTGAACGATCTGATGAACTGGCTGAAAGAACAGCTGCAAGACTTGAAAAGCTGTCCGTGCGGTACAGAGAACGCCGAGTCAAGCTTGGTGAAGGAGATCGAAGAGACTGTCGACGAATTTCTTGCAGATCAGCCTAAAGAGAAGCTTGTGCCGATGCAGGTGAAGCCTCATCTGCTGTTCAAGCCCGGTTTGCATTTACGCAAAGCGCAACCCGATCCGAGCACGCAAACCTATCTGTTGGACAGGGTTTGTTGCGTCAAAGACAATTTCACTGTTCCCTTAGGTTACAAGGGTACCGTAATAGGTATTCAGAGAGCGGAGAACCCGTTGGAGACGATGTACGATGTTGTTTTCGATAGAACCTTTACATGTAAATGAAGCATATCCATTTTCAAAGTAAAAGACTAACTACAGACGCAATCCGGCGGGCGTAATCGCGTTTACACGGGAATTTTGCTTCGATTGCTTTCAGGCGGCTTGGCGATAAACGGCTGCTCGGATTTTCGCGGGTACCGGCTGTCCGCGCTCGATTTCATCAACATCAGTCATGGGGAGAGAATGGGACACGGCCGAGCAAGGTCGGCAGCGGAGGAGAACGTAGAATCCATGGAATCCTGGAGAGTCCCGTCCAATCAGACGGCTGCTGACTCGCGCGCAAACTCGAGCGCTTTCGCGTCCTACAGGAAGAAGCGTAATCAGTTGCCAGGCCAGGAGCCAGAGGCTTGGCCGAACCCGCGGATCGTCCAGACCAGGGACAATGAAACGGCCGACCAGGAGGTCCGTCTAGCGCCATCGTCCTCGTTCAAGTGGAAACAGTGCGGTCCTCGGGAGGTCGCAGTCGCCAGGATCCCAGAGACTAACAGAATGATCAAGAGCGCTGCACACCAAAATTCATCCGCGGCCCCCGAGAACAGGCAGTCGACGGCCAAACCAACCATGGAGTTCCAAGCCCTGTGGAACGAGCTGCACAAGCCGCAGCTCACCAGAACGGTATGTATGTACACACACGGTCCAGCAGTATTCAGTACGTTTCGATACAGATTGCAGCAAGGTTAGAGATGCACCGAGCTCGAAACCCGCACGCGCAACAGCAGCACTGCATACTTGCTTTATTTGTTACGGGGGGAGTCACTCGGTTCACCAGTCTAAAAATAAATGTTTCACATTTTTTTCTCCCCGAAAACTATGGAACGGTTTTTGTTTTTTCTTTCTTTTTTTTTTTTTTTTTTTTTTTTTTGTTGTAATTTCAGAAAATTTTATCCCGCATTCAAAGAATAGATTCGAATTTCTTCGAATTGGCTTCAATCTTTTAAGTAGCTCGTTTTCGACAAAAATCATGATTACGAGAAGGATTTTCGATGTTTTGGCTCTCCTTCGGACACGCGGAATGCAAAAATGGAGTATAAAATTTTATCCCTGACGGCTGACAGAAATTACAATGACCAAAGTTACAAGCTTGAATTAGGTTTTTAGGAACATTCTATTCATTCGTAGAAGTAGATGTTTAATAAACCGCGGTTATAACTGTGTCGATAACATAGAGTGTGACACTCGAATGGTACGAAATGTTTTTCCGTGACGCAGATTTTTGTCGAAAAACGAAAAACCTATTTACACAATTTCAGCCAATTCGGAGCATGGGGGTTTTCGGAAGTACGACCAAATTTTCGTTTGGACACTGCACGTTTATATATATCCCCACTACTGCACGCTGCAACCAATTAGAGCGTGGAACAAATTCCCTACGACTTTCGTGTTGCGCAACTGCCATCTGTCAACCAATGGCAGAGGCTTGAATTCGCATAGATGTCCCTAGTAGTTCGAATGCTTCCTGCATTCTGCATTGCTCCTGTCAATTCAGCCTGAACCATTTCGGTGCATTTACCTTTATTAACGTTTCGTCTCGTAAACATGTACAAAGTGTACAGGAATCATTGATAACGCGATACCGTTTGCGATTTTTAAAACAAACCATTCGATCTGCGTTGTTTCGATAGTGAAAATCGAAAAGTATGAACGTAACGACGAATTGAATCGTACACGAAGATTAATGAATCTCTAGGAACATGAAGATTGCAATATCAAAGATAACAATTCAGTAATACATAACGCATAACGAAAACTATAGGCGCTATCGGTACATTTTAATATTTCTAATAACAATTAATCCTATTAGTAAGTTTCAGGCTGTGCAGCCCCTTCCCCCATTAATTTTTGCAAAATTGTTTATCTTCAAATTATTTTGTTCGATACAACTGTACAAAGAAAAAAAAAAGTATTCTCGATTCGAAGTTATTTTCGAGATGCTTACACTCCATTGCACCTTTTTACAAGTTCTTTCTTTTCTTCTATAGTTCTTAGAGATCATGCTGATGAGGTGGCCTGTATGATAAATGCACGCGCTACTAATCCTATGCAAATGCTGTTATAATCACTGCGATTATTGTATTCTAATAGATACAGAGGAGGCTGTTCAGCATAATAGTAAAAAGGGGGAAGCGTCTAGCAGACCATCTAACCAGCATGCACGCCATAAATGTAGACAATCAATGTTAAACACTTATACCGAATACCTACTAGATAACGTTGTCGTGTAATCGAGTCGTATAGATAACCTTGTGCTTCTCCGATAGAAACCATCAGAGCCTGTAAAGACTGTGATACAAACACCGATGAATTCCAAGATGAATAAAAGTTTCCCTGAAAGTACAGTAAGTATCATTCTACGACATCTCTAATTTTACTCATCATCGGTTGAAGAGCTTTCGATTGGTATATTTCAGCCGCAAGATCCGAGTGCCTTCTTGAAGGCAGTCTTGAAAATTTCCGATGAAAATACACAACAGACTGCGCAATCTGCGCCGCCGAAGATTCTCTCCAGCAACACGGTTCCCCAAAAGGAAAATAAAGTATTGGACACACCGCCTTTGGTGCAACAGTTATTCGATGTAAACATTCAAGACAGAATCTTGCTGTTTGCAAATTGGCAAGAGCCTGATTTTCATGAAGATCTGATTTATTGCAGCATGCTCGACAAAGCGAGAAAGTGAAGGACGAGAAGACGCCGATCTGGTACTGCTCGCAGTTGTTGCATTACTATCAACTCACCGGAATCGGAATGCCTCGTTACAGCTACTTCACCGACGGGGACACTAATCTAATACGAGCACAGCTCGTTTTACCGGATAAGAGATCGTTTGTCAGCGACCCGTGTGGGACTCACGAACAAGCTGCGGGAAGCGCGGCGAAGAAAGTCTACACGGTAATAGAGAGAGAGAGAGAGAGAGAGAGAGAGAGAGAGAGAGAGAGAGAGAGAGAGAGAGAGAGAGAGAGAGAGAGAGAGAGAGAGAGAGTGAGAGAGAGTTTATCCTACGGTTCCTCATTGCTTTGTTATTTTGAAAATTCATTGTCATTTCCGTTTCACGAATCAGGAATTGAATTTGTCCAACGTGCTACCAAGCATGAAGATTCCGCCACCGCCGCGTTGGTACGCTACTCGAAAAAATAACCCCTGGTCGCCGAACCTGAGACCTCCAGGACCGCCGTTTTTCCCACCGACACCTCAACCTCCACAACACTTTCCCCAGTGGACTCCAAAGGCACAGCACAGCACCGGTTATCACCAGCCATACAAACAGAATAATCAATACATGCATCTCCCTCAACCGAAATCGGCTCAAAACGAACCGAAGACTGAGATAAAGAACAGCACGTCGTTTGTTCCGCTGCAAGCGCAGAAGAAAAGTAGGAACATCGTGGCGAAACAGGCCGGTACCGCTAAGGAACCGAACCAAAGTGCCAAAGACAATCCTCAACCGGTAGTTCAGCAGAAGAAGAAAGAATTGCCTGCCAAGGTAACGCGTCCAAGTTTTATCAGAGAAACTGTTTCGATCTGGACCGTTGTTTCGAAAGTCTATATATATATATATATATATATATATATATATATATTTTTTTTTTTTTCTTTTCAGAAACCAGTGCCCATTACGGTAGCTACGGAAAAACAGAAATCAACACAAATCAGCTCCAATCAACAAGTACAAAACACGCAACCCATCGCGAAGCCTAAGAAGTCGCGGATCGCCGCCAAGTTTTGCATACCTTCGCAAACCGAGGAAACGAATCGCAGAAAAGATGCGGTTTAAAAAGGCATTGCCGATGTAACGATGCACGTCGTAAACTGTTGATATATGTGTATATGTATGTACGTTTATATATATGCACACACACGTGTGTATACAGGGCGGAGTAATAACTAGGTCCATCTTGAATATTCAAGGTGAACGTAATTATTGCTTCGCCCTGTATATACATATACATATATATTATTTGTCTTTCACAGTTCTTTTTTATATTTTGTAATAAAAGATTCCAAATACGACATTGGTACACGTGTGTGTAAACGCGCCAAAAAATCACGACAAACTTCGAAGAAGCTAAAGTCCTATGTATATAATACTCAGTTTGTAAGTAGCAATACTTTGGATTTCTTTTTTGAAAGCTCGTTCTACTGTAAAAAAAGAAGGAACACACGACGTCGAAAGATAATAATCATTGTAACAAAATGATTGACACTGATATATAAAATAATTTGAACTAATTGATTTTTATACGTACGGTTTGGAGTTGTGCGTGCGAGAACAGTATTGACTACTATAGCAAACGTAACAAAACTTGATATACGTAGATGAATGTTTAATTTAGTTAAAAAAAGAAAGAAAGAAAAAGGAATTTAATTGATTAAGTGTAATCGACCGCTATATACATAATCATTGTTTCTTCTTTTTCATATGACTCGGTATGTGGTTGACCTTTCGACTATTTTTATTCAGGATTGTACGAATTTTTGTTTTCATTTACAAAAGAATGATGATTTTATGTATAAAAAAAAAGAGAATGGCGGGGGCGGGGTTGGGGGGTGGGTGGTCACGTACATATTGTGTTTGTAAATTCTTTTAAATGCACTGATCAATGAAAATGAATAAAGAACGATGCATTACTTAATTACTTAACGTTACTTAACGTTACTTTGTCTTGTTCTCTATTTCGTTACTTTGATCCACCATCGTCAGTAGTTGTTCAAAATCATTCGTTACATACAAAGATAAAACGTTATTACACTGTGATTAATTCTAGTCGCGGCGAAACACATTTTACACGGTATGCAGCTTTTTATTACGCAGTATAGTTTCATGACCGAGTATTCGACTGATCGATACAACCGGTATTCTTTTTCATTACCAAATTCTGCAGACTGAACTCCTTCAGGATATCACTCATCTGATATTTCTTTCTCTCTTTGACAACCTGACTTAAGAATGCATTCTTTTGTACTTGAGGGACCAAAAACTGTCCCGGGAGTTTCTCGATCGCGATTCGGAGCCAATTCATCATCCACTTGATGTACTCCTTGTTCAACGCCACCAAGACTTCTGCATGTGGGTCTAGACTATTCCGCGGCACTCTGCCACCTATCGTTATTATTTGACATGTAATCAACTGTACGTAACACGGTTGGCTGTGTTGAACGCAACTTGCGAATTATCTCGGAAAACTACTCACCCACGCACTGCATCACTACGAAAACAAGTTCCTGGCCAACCGGTTTGATAAAGGTCTCGAATTGCGAGCCTTGCATAATGGCTTGGGTCAAGAACAATCCGGCTGCCTTCACCGTTTCGTTTTCCGGTAACATTAGACAATCCATTCCTGAAAAATACATTATACGATCAAAATAGAGCTAGCTCTCTCTCTCTCTCTCTCTCTCTCTCTCTCTCTCTCTGTCTCTCTCTCTCTCTCTCTCTCTCTCTCTCTCTCTCTCTCTCTCTCTCTCTCTCTCTCTCGACGCGTTAATTTGTCCACTAACTTTGGCAGTGTAGAAAGGCTTACCGCACTGTAACATTTCCGGTATTTGATCCGGGACTTGCAGCAACATTTTCGGATTTCTCTTGCAAGTGTGCGCCAGTAATCTGAGGTAGGATTCCATCAGTTCCGCCCAGTCGGACAAGTTACCGGGCACGGATCGGCAAGCTCTGACACCGCTCAGCGTGACAGAACTCAATTCCGCGAAAACGCGACCTATCGTGTTCTCGGGGTCTCGGCCGAGCAAGAGCACCAGCTGTCGGAGTAGATCCAACGCGGCGGGATGAGGCCAATTCTTGTACGACGTAGTCAAGATCGGGAGAAGCGGTCGCGTGTCGACTTCCGGGTGCAACAACGACAACAAAGACTTCTGCGCGCAGGCATACATCTCCTCGAGTGTGGCATTGTCCTGGCTCCACTCGGGATGGCCGATAATCTGATTGAATATCGGCAGAAGTCCGTCCAACACGGACTTCCCGATGGAGCCCTCCAGGTCGGAGAGGAACATCGTGGCCATCTTGAGTTGATTGGTCACCGCGATGCGGGCTACAAACAACGGTTGTTCCAATAACTGTTTGATCTTTATTATGCATAGACCTAACGTGGCGTCCAGGTGGGCTAACTTTTCCTCGACCGTCGACAAAGTGTTCAACAGTTTGCCGGCCGCGGACATCAGACGCAAGCCCTCCGCGCATCCGGGCGTCACGGTCGGTAGCGTTCGCTCGATGATGTTCAGGATAGACGGCGCGAGAGGCGTCAGGTGTTGCTCGCACTCTCTCACCAGGTCCTTCAGAGCCATGCTGGCGGGAGGCGCGGTCAACGAGCCCCTAGTCAAACCCAACGTTATAACTTGCAAAACTCTCTCGAGCCAGGGGTCCGGGTGCATGCCGATCCACTCGGCATACCTGCCCATCGTCGTACAAACACAAGCCAGTACCTAGAGACAGAATCGGCAAGATTGAAGGCACTGTTCCACGCGCGAAACAGAATCGGGATGAACCTGCTGAACAGCTACAGTTTCCTTAGTATTTAGGACTAACTAACTAACTAACAATAGGTCGCTAGCACGCAAAGAAAAAAGCTCTTTTTCTCTTTAATCTTTTCAATATTTTCAACGAAACCCCTACCCAGTTTTTTAATAAACGCATAACTCCAAACGCGCGATCCATTTATAATATATATATTTTTGCAAAATATCCAAATCGGAAAGGGTAGGTGTAGCTGTTCAGCAGGTTCACCAGAATGGAACCTCTGTTGTACCTCTCCAGGATACAGGTCGTATGGAATATGAGACAGAACTAAATCCATCAGAGCAGGAATGTAATGCGATTCTTCTATGTTGACGCTATCGGCCAGCGCTTCGAAGGCATGCAACGTTGACTCGACCTCCGTCCATCGTTCCATTCCGTCCAACGATCGACTCAACCTCTGCCCGAGGAGTATCAGCATGTCTTGTCCTAGTACCCTGTAGCAGTAATCCAGAGTGTCCGCAACGTCTTGTCTGTAGCATCGGAAAAGTTCTCGTTCGTTCTTGTCCCCGGCTTCGCTGACAGACGAAGGGAGCGTGGATTTTCGCAACAAAGCTTGCGCCAGTCTCGCGTAAATTGGTTTCAGGACTTGCACAGCACGACCCTCGTACGGCTGGTCGAGGGTAAAAATATAGTCTTGCAACGAGAACCAAAAACCAAACGGGATGCAGCTACGCGTCTCGTCGGTGGGGTAGCGACCCTCTTGTTCCGAACACTGTAACAGCAACTCGATCAACCCCTCCGACGTTGATTTCCGCATTTCGTTTCCTTCTTCCAGTAGGGCGCGTAAAAAAGTTCTGCTATACGGCTCTCCTATAGCAGTTAGAATCTCGCAAAAGTACTTTCCGTTGTATTGTCTCGCCATGGACACCAAGCTGTGAGCCCAGTTCCATATCGTATTCGGCCTGGTTCGGAGCCCGGAATGGTTCACGATCGTATGTAAGCACTCGTGAACCACCTCCCAACCTTTGCTGTTTTCCTCTTTCGCGTTATCCCTTCCGGTAGTAGAAAAGAATCTGTTTTATTTCGAATGACGAGAACCTCCGACGGTCTATTATATTACTTGGACAGACGTACCTGCTTGGCGCGTAATAAGCGGCAGCGACTAGCAAATGATGGTATATTTGTCCCGTTGCATGCAGGGGTAGATCACATCCAACTTTCAGCCAGAATAACGTGCATTCCATCGCCAGCAGGTGTAACGCGATGTCGCTGCCCGGAGAATTTGGATTGCACATGGCGAATACTTGCTGCAGGAACCATGTCGTTTTGTACCATCCGTTCGTTAAATTTTCGTGTAATTTCGTTCGTTTTGCTTCGTACTTTCTTCCAAACTGTGATCAAATTGATTGCAATCGTTAATACGATAAGACGCGGCGGCGTCGCACAGACGTAACAGGTGAACTTTACCTCTACAGGTAACAGAGAAAGCGTAAGCAATAACAATTCCAACATAGGAAGAGAATCGGAGGGCAACATGTCCATCAGCTCGACCACAACATTTTTATTTTCCTCCACGCTATCCATATCGCTAACGTTCGCTAAGAATGCAGCCAACTAAAACCACAGAGAAACACATTCTTTATCTCCTGTAAAGCACACGTTCCGTTTCGTAATCGACTCCGTAGAAAAGACATTACCGCCTGACAAAGCTTCGATAGAATGAACTTTGGTATATTGGGTTGCTTTATACAATTGAGCAAACGATCTTGCAGCACGAAATACTCGTTCTTGGGCACTTCGTCCCAATGTCTAGAAATCTTGGTGTGCAACGTAGTGGCTGCAAAGAATTGTACCTCCCACGACTGAAAATAGAGGAGATATATCGTTAACCATGGTCGAATAATACAAGAGAAGAACGAAACACGCTTACCCTCGAAGGCTGCAGGAGCTCCCAGACAAAGGTCCAAGCTTGCGGAGAAGTTTGTACCTGCAGGAGCCACAGATGTACGTCATTGTTTCCGTCGGAGTAGAACTGTTTCACAGCCTGATCGATCACCGTTGTATAATCCATTCCAGATCGATCTTTGTCTTTTGATAAAACCTTCTGCGACTAAACGTTTCAATATATTATTTATCCAGTTGTGCGTAGGAGGGTCTCATTGTCAGCGAGAGACCACCTCTGCCAGTGTTTGTACTCAGTTCGTTTCGTTGATTGGCGACGTGATTATCATCTTCCTCGAAAGTCATTTGGACAGTTCGCGGCCCTTTGAACGGTTCACGTGAGTGAACAACAAAACGCCCTATGTTTACACGGTCCTTTCCAGCCACCTTGACGACCTTACGAGTTGCGCAAATCACATTTTCCGGCCGTACTCGTTGTTTGTGCAAATTTCATTTTCATCGTAACGTTTCAGACACTTTCTATCGTCAGATATATCGGCTACTGGAATTAGAGAAATTTCAATGAGAAACGGCGCGACGATACCAAACGAACCTCGATGCTAGAAAACCACGGACATTGGATCACGTTCTAGCCTGACTCGTATCCGGACGATTTCGAGGGTACGCGGAGGATTCGCATGTCTACTACATAAGTACATACATAAATACATAAGTCTACGCGAACAGGGACTTGACAAAGTAACCTCGAAAAATATGTAACAGCTGATTAGATACATGTGCGCCCGTGAATACATGTAAATGCACACACATGTACATACGTACGTACATGGTGAAGATTGGAACTTTCGAAAGTGTAAATAGTACAAATACAAGATCTTTCCTATTATCTACCCGCCACTATTTTGGTATTTTCAACCTAACCTAACACCTAGGACCTAACCTTTCCTGTTGCGTGCCCGCCACTATTTGTTGGGTTTTCATTGGTATTGTAATATGTGTACGCATGTATCATTATTTGTTCTATATTTATTACTAATTAATATAACTGCCCTGTCTAGCTCTGATAAGCAGCGTAGACAGATAACAAGGAAGAACCGAAATAAGATAAGTATTATCAGAATATTATTTGATCTACATACGATATCGTACATTCACGCAAAACTGCCTTAAAGCCTGTTGTTTACCAAAATAGCGTGACGCGCGGTCGAATCGAGGAGGTGTAGTCTACGAAAATGCCTCGAAAATTCCTATATTCCTATTAACAGCAATTAACAGAGAGGATAGGAGAGTGCTCACGCCCGGGTTTTCGGCGTTCCCGATATAGTGCTGACATCTGCTCAGCCTTAGCATGGCACAGAACCGTGTCGTCTTTCCTGGAACAGAACCGGGCCGTCTTTTAGCATAAAACCGAACGCACTGTATTTTTTTTAACCAGGATTAGAACGTACAGCTTAATTGTTTTATATGAAATATGTAACTAACATGTAAATCTTCTGTACAAAATCTCTAATTAATATAAATTAAGAATAATATTAATTGTAATGATACGTATTTTATTTTTTTCCAATTTTGTAGTTGCAAACTGTAGTTGTAAAAAATGAAAAACCCGGAAAAATTCGAACAAATACAGATTTCATAGAGAAGTTTAAAAGCGACCATCCTGAATATTAATTTAATAATGAGCTATTGTCATCAACACTATCTTAAATTTTTTCATATACTTAGCTACTGTTATTATTAATTAAAAAAATTTTTCTTTCCAAGTTGGTTTTCTCACCAAGTTCCTTATACCTCGTCTGTGGTACAATACATTCAACGATACCGTGTTCAGATGATTGGCGAGGTTGCAAGTTGCAACCTATATTATCTACGACGGTAATGCAAACATCCATATCGGTATAGAATCGCTAACTCGCTGCTTCACCATTTCACCGTAGATGTCGCTGTTCGTCTTTTGGAGCTGGAACTCTGGCACACGATTCCACCGAACTGCTTCTAAATGCAAATACCTATACTATACCTATATTATACAAATCAACCAATTTTATTCCACTGTATCGCTACGAAGCAACGAAACAATCGATCACTACGTTTATTCGTTCGATCGAACCTCTGACCAGTTTAAACTGGTTCTAAGTGTTCTAAGTATAAGTATACATATACGACAGTTTGAAAGGTTTACTAATTTACACTATCTATGTAAATTCTTCCAAGTAATTTATTAATGCGTCACAGTCACAATTCGAGTTATCGGTAGATAACAACACATACTTATTAGTTGCATAAGCACGGAATATATAAATATGTACGAAATTTTCAGTCTTGTAACCGCTTGAAAATGCACGAATAATCATATATGATTCTGTAGATATATATATATATATATATATATATATATATATATCTACATCGTATAATTGCACATACGAAATACTTCAAAATAAATATCTCCTCTGTTCGAAGAATTCTTCGAACGAAGCTTAAGCTTCATTTTGAATGATTTTATTGTATTTATACGTATAGTACAACATAGCATACCTTCCTTCTGCCTTCTGCTTATATTTCAAACGAACGTGACATGTAATTTACAAGTATTATGATTACGAGTATTATCTGAGAATTGATATATATACGTATATATATGTATACGCATATTTGTCATACTCTCGTGTTATTGTCCTAATTTCAAAAGCTTTTAGAGCACTTTTGATTGGTTGAAACTATATGAACGACAATAATAAAAAGAAATTTATTGGCCCCCATCTTCAATGAAATTTTGCAAACACATCGACGCCCTGTAATGTAGCCAAGGAGAATAATAATTTCAAAATTTGTCGAGTGGCATAACAGTGTACGTATATATAAGGAGCAAATATGGACGTTGAAGACTCATTAGTAAAACGACTTTGAAAGTTGTCGCGTTAAAGTAATTGTATATATTCAAATTGTACGCGTCCCACGATTCGCGCGTGTATCTTTTTCGAACTGTTTCGACCGATTAATAACAGAATAATGCGGATAGTTGTTTATCAAGTTTTCGTTATTGGGCTGATAAACATTGCTGCCTTTACGAGTAATGGGTAAGTGAAAGGATATCCGCGCATTCTGTTCGCATAAATTCGCAAACAGTACGAGAAACACATTGGTAGATAGATCGTATCGTATCGTATCGGTAGATATATATATCGTGTATTGTTTCGTACCGAAACTCGATCGTGAGTTTTCTCTTTTATTTCGTTATACATGTATAATATTTTGATCGAAAATGTCGTTCTTTGTTTGATTCGCAGCAAAGCGCTTCACATAGGAGGAGACAAAATAATTATCGATCCGCTGGTAGGTCGATTCGACCATAGCGAGGGTCCTCACTGGGACCACCGTACTCAGAAACTCTATTTCGTTGACATAGATGAACAGAATCTTTGCAGATGCGATCCCATCACAAGAGATCTAACTTGTACTTATATAGGTAACTCGATGATTCTTCAAATTGTTCAATTGTAGCGCATACCGTATATGCGTGTACATGTACATATACATACATATATGTAGGTATTATATTTAACTGCGAATACGAATCGAACACAATGTTGTATGATAGAAAACGGGCCTGTCGGAGTCGCGGTTCCTGTTCGAGGAGAACTAAACAAATTTGTGGTTGGAACTGGCCAAGATTTCGTTCTGATTTCATGGAACAGCCATATAAATGTTACACGATCGATCCCCGAAACACTGGCCGTCGTCGACACCGATCGAAATGGCACCAGATGGAACGACGGAAAGGTGGATTCTTTGGGAAGATTTTGGGGCGGTAGGTGACACATATCTTTATGTTTACGTTTACATGCACATTCGCTTTCCTGCTACCCGTTTCCTGTTATCCGGCAAAATTCTTCAACGGATCGTAGCATATCGTCGTCCCAAGAAATTGACATGAGCTATCGAAATTGTTCAGCCAAAATCGAATAAAAAAAGTATCGAAAGTATATATCGGAACATCAGCAAATAACGAGGAGCAAACACGGGGAAGATTAAGTTCGGGTTCAATGTACCGATGTTATTGTACCGATGTTATTGTACCTACATAGTTATTGTTAGTAGCGAGCAGATAACAGGAATGTTGGAACACATTGTATAGACGTGCGGAACGTGCACCGGATCCAAATGTAAAAAAATATCCATCGTTTCCAGGTACAATCGGACCCGAAGTGAACGCCGTTGTCGTACCTGATCAAGCAACTTTCTATCGCATCGGCTCCGACTTGAAACCGAAGAAGATACTGTCCCCTGTTACGAACAGTAACGGATTAGCCTGGAATCTTCAAGATGACAAGTTTTACTATATAGATACCCCCACGCGAAAAATAGCCGTATTCGATTTTGAGCCTATCGACGGCACTATAAGTAGGACATTCAATACAATTAACGTTAACATATTTCTGCTCGACAAATTAAGGTAGGTGTCTCATCAGAATACACGATAATCGTTAACCGATTTTCTAATAGGTAACAAACGAATCGCGTTCGATCTTGAGAAGCACAATATTTCGGGATTACCCGATGGTATGACCATAGACAGAAACGGAAATCTTTGGATAGCTTTGTATGGCGGGGGCGGCGTAAGTATCGATCACATCTACTGTATTTATGTATATATACATATACAACGTTTACGCATTAACAAAACCAAACTGTACAATGTTTATTGAATAACGAATAACAAATAACAAACATATACAAACAGGTGCTTCACGTTGATCCTCGTACGGATCGAGTGTTGAAATTTTTGAAGCTACCCGTGGATAAGGTAACTAGCTGCGCATTCGGAGGACCTCTTTTGAATATTCTATTTGTCACTACATCCAGCCGTGATTTAAATGCGGAAGAATTGGCGAAACAGCCATATGCAGGTTATGTTTTCGCTGTCCATGGTTTGGGTGTACACGGCCTTCTAGCAAATTCATTTCAACTATAATTCTCTATAGCGATCGAGCGATAAATCGGTCGAATGTGTTCGGATGATGTTTCTAAGGAAATAACCTTGTGTTTCTTAATGTACCCGCAATTACTGAAGTAAAATGCAGAATTTAATAAAGCCATCGCATTTCTTATTTCTTAGACTAGTCCTTCCTGATGCGTATACGCGTATCTATATATACATAATGTATACTCGTTACATAGTATTTATGTACCATTAAAAAAAAGTTTACTTTGATTATTTGTCAAAATAATATATATATGTATACATTGCTGCGAGTTTTTCGATAACCTTTTCATTTAATCTCTGTGACATAAACGGATTACAAGTATACTGAAATAAGTATACTTCCATTGGATTAATGTAATTAAAAGTTACGGATAGGGTATCTATCATTATCTCACAAATATAAGTGTGTTATGTACATGTACATATATGAGAGGGAGAGGGGGAGAGGGAGAGAGAGAGAGAGAGAGAGAGAGGGACACACGAAGGTAATACGTCCACTTTATCATTACAATTCGAACATTTCTGCAAAGCGTCGAAGCGAACACGAGTTTTCGAACAAATTCACTTTTCCGAAACACACCACAAGTAGACACTTCAAGAAAGGTATGCAATGCTACGTATAAATAATATTAATGCATCCGAATGAAGCAACTCCTGTTTTTCAGTATTCATTTAGAAGGAAATTATGAACGTATGTAACAAACTTACATAATACGTGTGTTGCATGTCTGTACTCTTATGTACATAAAATGTAAATATACATGATCATGTTTGTAGATTCTGCTCTTACTAATATGTATATTATGTATTATTACTATTCATTAGAAGGATGTCAGAGTTGACTATCGAACCCTTGGCAGGACCATACATCCTGGGAGAAGGACCTCACTGGGACCAGATTTCTGGAACGCTATATTTCGTCGATATACATGCTAAAAAAATACTGAGATACGACCCTTCGACGTCAAGCGTTAAATCCGCTTACATAGGTACGCACAGATTCGCTGGTATTTTCCATAAGACGCAAGGCATACAGAGATAACTTATGACTTTCAGAAAATGGGACTGTTGGATTTGCCATACCTGTCGACGGTGCTCCTGATAAACTTCTGGCCGGAGTTGGTACAGATTTGATGGTAGTTACATGGGACGGACAGGAAAGTCTTACAAAGTGCGCAATTCAAAGATTGGCCAGTGCGGATAGCGATCCTGCAGAAACCAGGTGGAACGACGCAAAAGCAGATTCCTCTGGAAGATTATGGGGTGGTTAGTAGGAAACTATTTCAACTAAATGCGCATGTAAATGTATTATTGTAAATTCTATCGCTACATAATAAAATAATTTTCTTAGGAACAATGTGTCGCGAAGGAGACGGGCCATTCGCTCCTGACAAAGGATCTTTCTACAGTATAGGTGCTGATCTTGTTCTAAAGAAACAAGTAACGCCTGTAGGTATAAGTAACGGAGTAGCTTGGAGTCTCAACGACGACACACTTTATTACATTGATTCGCTGAGCTATCGGGTAGTGGCATACAATTACAACTCTCGGACAGGAACTATATGTAAATAATTTACAATTTACCTTAGAATATTGAATACACCTTTTCTTGTTCGAAGAAACGAATTTAATAACGTTTAATCGATCTCTCCTCCACACAGCTGATAAAAGAACTGTCTTCGATCTTCGAGAAAACAATATTAACGGACTTCCGGATGGTATGACTATAGATACAAATGGAAATCTTTGGATAGCTGTGTATGGCGGAAGTGGCGTGAGTGATTAGAATTACAATTACAATTACAATTACAATGAGAAATAATTTCTGTTCAAATTCTTTGTCTTCTGAAACAAAAAAATTAACGAATATTTACAGATTCTGAATGTAAAACCGTCAACGGGTGAATTGCTGCGTTACGTCAAGATCCCTAATGCTGAATGCATAACCAGCGTTGCATTCGGAGGTACCGATTTCGAGACATTATACGTAACGTCGTCCCGCGTGGGGCTGAACGACGATCAGTTGAAAAACCAATCGCAAGCTGGTTATCTGTTTGCTGTAAAAGGTCTAGGTGTGCGTGGCTTACCCGCAAATTCGTTCAAGTTGACACCGAAATAAACGTAGACGCGAATCGTATAAATATTTCGTATTTGTACAAATATATATATATATATAAAATACATATTGCTATAGTACTAAATCGCCAGAACAACGAATGATATAATAAATTACAGATATAAAATTTCGTATTTTGTAACAAGTCTTTCAAAGAAATAAATTTCATAACTTCCGAAAAATGATTATTCCACTTTCTTCCCTCACAGAAGCGAACGACATTTGAAACGTTTTTCATGTAATTATGCGTGAATTGTTATTCATTTGTTGTTGTAAAAGATGCTCTTATAAATTAGTCATTAGAAAATGTACAAGTCTCACTAATACCTAATATTACACATGGCTGTATCTTCTTTACTTCTTTACCCTAAATACAAAAGAAAAGTTCATCAGTTGCTAACTGTAAACGGTAGAAAAATAATGCGTTGTGTGAAACACAAGTATTCGTTACCAGGACACTGTTGACATGTGAGCGACGTTTAACTACTCTCTAACGCTACAATATGAAAAATTACATTTTCATTGCTCCTTGTTTCAATGACACATTATTTCCATAATTTAGAATATATTTTGTTGTTGTTGTTGTAGTTACTATTATCATTACTAGACTGCGGATTTTAATGCATTTATGGTGAATTTGTGAAACACCGAAAACCATGAACATTAGCAAAAACGAATAGCATTCTGCTTTTATCCGCTTGTTTACACAAACAAGATATTTTGCAGTCGCCAAAAGAAATGTTTGCCTCATTCGTATTTTTATAAAACGAGCTGAAAGAAAATGCGAATTCGCGCGAAGATCCGCTGTCTAATACCATCATCGTGATTTATTTTCATCTATGATACTCGAAAGGCCTGAACAGCGTGACATTATTAGACACGAAAGCGAGGAGGTTAGCATTCTGTTTCAGCCATCTTGAATCGATATGGACCCGTATATATAGTGGCGAATACGTTCCATGGTATTGTTCGAGTGACTTTATTCTCCTCTTCTCTCTCTCTCTCCCTCTCTCTCCATATTATTGTAGTATGCAAAGTCTCTCAATCGTCCAAAGTTATAATCTCGACGCTGTCGTTGACTGGTTTCTCCACTTTTTTGTTAGCGAGATTACACGACTTTCCTCTAGGCAAATCGTATATAGTTATGCAGTCTACCACGTTAGACGGTCTTAAAGGGTCGGGCAATTTTTGCGGAACCACGCTCACACCGGAGGACAAATTTTTCGAGTAGTCGATCGTCGGTTTGATCTGCGCCTTTTGCTGAGGTATGATCTCCAAGTGGGAGTGCTGTTTCAGCTGTGAAAGCATCGACAGAGCCTCGACGGAGGAGCTAGCCTGAGAAAACGAATTGGGCAGAGGAGCGGATATCTCGACCGTGGTCGGTGTTTTCGTTTTGACCGGGGACTTTTTGTAATTGGAATATTTTGTGGCTGGACCCTTCAGCCCGGTCTGCGGGATGATCGGACTCACGGAGATCCCGCTAAGCTCGGAGGGTATGTAAGGAGGTTGCGTCATGGAGGACGAACCGGCAGGCATGGAGTTCAACAGATCGGAGATTTTGTTAGTCAGCGGAGGCATCGCTTTCGTCTTTCTGACGGGATTGTGCGCGCTGGATTGCGTGTACGACCGCTGAGAGTTCTTCTTCGACAGCAATTTGTGTTGCAGCGACGTCCCCGAGTGAGAGGGAGTGGTCACGTTTATCGCTAACGATTGCTTCATACCTATTGTTGCACCTATCGTCGAATGCGCGACCTGGGGTACAGCGGCTGAACTCGCAGTAGCAGTGCTTTTCAACGGGGAATGCGATAAGGAAGGATTGTGAGCTGGCTGTGGCTCGGTTAAAGACTTTGAGACTCGGATCTGTGGAGCGCTCATCTGCTTCGGTGGGCTGGTTTTAACGTGTTGTTGTTGTTGTGGTTGTTGCTGTTGCTGTTGCTGCTGTTGTTGTTGTTGTTGTTGGACAATCGATGGCTTCAGTAGAGAAACTTGAGTGGTCGGCGGTTGCAAAGGCGTTTGCTTCGATGGTTGCGACATTTGTAGAGTCTTGGGAAGCTGAGCCGTCAACAACGCTTGCGATTCGCTTTGCGAGCTGTTTTGCTTCGACGACGGTTTTGTTTTAGGTGGCACCGCGTTCACTGGCGTTATAGATATGCTGGGTCTGTCCTTCGCGATCGACGTGGTCGTTGTAGCTGCCTGCTGCTGCTGCTGCTGCTGATGCATGGCCGTAGGCCGTACAGCGGTCGTGCTGGACGAGTTGCTCAAACTCAACAACTGCTGCACCGTCAAATTACTCATGTTGCCCAAATTTCCGACGCCGGTGTTGGGCGTGGCGCTGATGTTGGGAGCGACGGTGCTCATTGTCGGTACGCTGTTGATGCTGGATGCACCGGCGATGGTACTGCTCAAACCGCCCGCCAGGTTCGACAGCGAAGAGAGATTGTTCTGATATTGTCTAAAGATATCCTGGTAGCTTCCCATTTGGTTCAAGTAGTTCATGGTTGATAGAGGGTCCATCATGCTACCGCTCAAACCACTGGTTAGAATGGCGGATAGTATGTTCGGATCGACCAATGGATGCATAAAGTAGGGATTGATCAAGGAACGATTTCCCCCCGATGTGCCCATGTAATTCGGAAAGTTTGTTTTCGCGTTGAACTGATTCATGGTGTTGGCGCCCTGTTGCATCGCTTGCAAATACTTGTTCACGTTCGGTGGGCGTCCTCGTGGTCGACCAGTCGACGTCAGACTTTTGTGCGGTTTCCGACTTTGGGACGACTGTGGCGAAGCAGAACTAACTTGAGTCTGCGATGATGCGACAACCTGTTCGTATACCGAAAACATTTGTTTCTATCGTAAATCGGTTGAACGAATGTATTTCGAAAATTCGCTACTCTACAAGAACGAAAGGATTGTCACCAAAGGATTCTCACCGAAAAATTCTGCATTTTTCAACTGGTATAACTTTCTTATTGTAAACAGCTAAGATTCAAGGCAGAGCCGTTTCGTTGTACGAAGAGAGGCTTCACCCGGTTTTTAACAGGGTTGCGCGCGCATGCTTGCGTGTAATTTTTCGATGAAAGTTTAGCGATCCTTTGATCTCGTGGAGTAGTCTATAGTACGATGCTTAGACAATAAATAAAACCTACAGGAGTTGGAGACGCAGCTTGAGGCTGTGCTTGAGCATCGGTAGCAGGTTTGTCGAGATTCAAGAGTAGCTTACTCAAGACCTTGCGGTTATAATTGTACTCGTTGCAAAATTTCGTAGCAATCTCCAAGACGTTTCCCTCCAAATTCTGTGGACGAACAAATTTCCATACAGTTCGGGGCAATGTTGTAGCCAACTGTTAGTTTCTGTTACGCGAAAGGGAATTCGTGTCAACTTACTTTATTACCCACGTACGTTTTGTACGTGTCCACCAGCAAGGCGGAAAGCATTTGGATAGCCTGCTCTTTGGGATGAAAACTTTTCAAAGCTCTTTGATATACCCAGAATGTGTCGAGAAGCACTTGAGTTCTATTGTCTGGATTCTTGTCAGGTACGGGATCGGAAGTGGCCGTTCCCATCAGCTGCACCTTCCTTCGCAGGGATTGTAAGCATAGAGTCAGTGCTTGACGGGACAATTGTTCCCTTTCCGAGTCGCGTAAGTATTTTCTGGGAAAGTAAGACGGTTATGGTCGCAACGCCAGCAAAATATTTCGGAAATGGTTTTCAATCGATAGATAACGTACTTGTCCGATTCCGGTATTTTCCCCAGTTGCACGCACAACTGCATTAACATGCGAGCATCGTTAGTTTCCTTGAGTACCTGCATCAACAGCGTCACACATCGCGACATGTGGAATGCGAAACTTCCCGGTCTATCCACCTCCCGGTTAGGTATATGCCATACGCCCTGGGAAGATAAGACAATTATTTCGACGAAGATAAGAAACACGATCGTACACTGCCGAGCAAACAACGGTAATAGTACGACTACTGTTAGTAGTCGAACAGTTCCAGACAATTTCAAAGAAGAACCGTCCGGCAATCAGGCGCTTCTTCTTGTAAAATTCCTATCGCGTGGTTGCACAGTGGTGTTGTACGTATACAGCAGTGGTCGTACCATACGATAAACGTTGTTTCTCAGGCTGCAGAATTTCATAGATTTACATACGTGTACATATTCCGACCTACATACGTAGTACTACGATCGAGAATTCCATTGATAAGCTTTTCAACTACTCGAAACTTCTGTAGCTACGAAACAAACTTACGTTCGTAACTAACTTACCATTACTTACTGGTTACACGATCTAGGTACGCTTTAACGTTGGAAAGATGAAGAAAACAGTCTCGGTGAATAGTATCGCTACGATATTTGTTTGGCTGGCATGGTGCGGTATCAGGTAAAAATTATACGGTTTTCTCGTGTTCGCCTATCATAAAGAGTAGTTGGAACTTTTTTCACGCAGTATATACTTGATGGTAAAAAAGTATAGTGACGTTGGTTTTCAAAATTTCGCAAGGTCTGCCGACGCTTCGGAGAAAGCGATAATAGACACGGACGCTGGAGCCGATGACGCTGCTGCCATACTTTTGACTCTTAAATCCGAGAGATTCCAAGTGTTGGCGATCACTTGCACATATGGGAACACGTATTTGGATAATGTGGTGAACAATGTACTTAAAACATTGACGATTGCAAACAGAGACGACGTAAGGCTATACCAAATGTTTTCTTGCAAGAAATAGCAGTGTAACTGCGACTCGTTCGAAGCTCAAGGTTGAACGAATTTCTGCAATTTCTGCAGATCCCGGTGTATAAAGGAGCGCAGAGGGCATTCATCAAAGAGTACACACCCACCGAATACTTTGGCACGGACGGCTTCGGGGATTTCCACTTTTCCGAGGAAATTACCGGTCGCGTTGACGAAACGAAACCCGCGGCTCTGGCGCTTGTCAACTTAGCAAAGGCGCATCCAGGTTGAAACCCGATCTCGGCTAATCGGTTAATCGGTTAATCGATTTCGTTCTGTGATATCCGATCAATTTTTCCAGGAGAGATCACTCTTTTATGCATCGGCCCGTTAACGAACGTCGCCACAGCGATGGCATTGGATCCGTTGTTCGCCACCTACTTGAAAAAGCTTGTTATACTAGGCTCCAGTGTTTCTGGAGTCGGTAACGTTTCACCGAATGTAGAGTTCAATTTCTACCAAGATCCAGAGAGCAATTCGATCGTATTGAATCGCAGTAATGTCACGAGCATTCTATTTCCATGGGAAACAGCTAAGAGCAGCGGTGTATCTATGGTAATGGGAAAACCGAAGGAAACCGATACAGTCGTATTTGCTTATTCCAATGGTATTATATATCTCTTCTTAAAACAGGACTGGCGTAAGAACGTGCTTGGAAAGCTAAACTCGACCATCATGAATTTTCTGAACAAAGCAGAACGAGTGAGTCTGGCGCATTCTACCGAGTGGGTTTCGTCGGATGCGATGGCTGCAGCAGCTACGATATGGCCAACAATGATAGAGACATCCATAGTGAGCAACGTCAATCCTGTGACCGATGGAACAGCTAGGGGTTCTGTACTCGTTGATTACGAGCATTCGACTGGCAAGCCAAACAATGCAGAGATCGTACGAAACTTCAACGCGACGGCTTTTCAAGACACCTTGCTGAAACTCTTCTCCTAAATCGCTCTATTAATTTTGTCTCGACCCGCCCCTCCCCTAGCTCCCCTCCCTCCCGCCGCTCGTAAAAAACAAAAAAGAAAACGAAGCAAAAGAAAAGAAGGAAGAAAACACGAAGTAAACGCGAAAATACATATAATGCGTACTTACACTGAAGAAATTGGTGCTCTTTCTGTCCGCGAACAGTCCTTGGAAACTCTCGCCGCGATAAAACTGGCAGCTGTAGGTGTCCAACAAGAGATTCCGGCACTTTGTGATGTCCCTGGCAATCTTGTTGTTGAAGAAGAAATGCGACAGTCTGTAGAACGACTTGTAGTGTTCGGAGAATCTCAAAACGCACTGTTCTAGCCCGGCTAGACAGTATGCTATCAGAGTCGCGACTTCCTCGTCCCTCATGTATTCTTCCTTTCGCGTGAAATCCGAATCCTTTTTCTTCTTCTTCTCGTCGGCGTCGCTTTCGGCCGGAGACTCGGTGTCGGTGTCGCTGGAGCTGTCGCTGTCGGAGCTGTCGTCGCTACTGCTGGATTCGTCGCTGCTACTCGAACTGGAGTTGTTCGTTTCCGTGGTCGTTGTAGTCGTTTGAGTCGTCGTGGTGCTTTCTTGGGATCCTCTTCTGCTCAAGGTCGCCTCTTCCTTGTTGGCCACTCTCTTCTTGTCCCCTGATTTATCTTTCGGTTCTTTGTTCGTCGCGTGCAAGTCGTCGTTCTGCAACCACTTCCCATCGAATTTCCGCGTATCTTCGTCCTCCGGAGTTGACTGCCTTGTCTCCTGACTGATCTCCATCGCCTGTTTCATCAGCGCATCCATCAAATCTTGAACGTTTTCCGATTTCCCCTCGCCCTCGAATACGTTACTCATCTTGAGCGCGCTCGAAACAGCCTTTTTGCTTTCGATGTTCTTCGTTTTCACTTTCTTCTTTAGCTGCTGCTGTTGCTGCTGCTGCAGCAGTTGTTGTTGTTGTTGTTGTTGTTGTTGTTGTTGCTGCTGCTGCTGCTGCTGCTGCTGCTTGGACTCGTTGCTCTCGTCGCTGGACAACATCATAACGTCGTCCCGTTTCTCTTTTTGCGAAACCATGTCGCAAACCCTGGAGATCACGTCGTCTATCAGAGCGACGACATCCTGCATAAGCTGCAAATGCGACACGTTGCCCAGCTTCATTTTCTTCGCATTGTCCTGCGGCCAATCTGTCGGAGACCTCTTACGCGTTTCCGGTTTCTCGTTCGAGGCACGCTGGCTATTAGCGTTGAAGCTTTTGTTCGTTCTGTCGACTATCTCGATCTCCTCGATGCTGTTCGATCGCTGAGAAACGGTGACGACATTTCTGTCTCCTTCGGCAGCGAATTCCACTTCTCTACCGATACTCTTCGCGTCGGTTGTCGCCAACAGTCCATCCTCTTTGTTCTTCTCGTTTAGCTTCGAGCTGTATTTCATGAACGGTCCTTCGGCACATTTTTCTAGATGAAACTGCAACAATTGCCCCAATGATTTTTTCAATGGTTTACCCTCGTGCTGCTCCAGATACTTTAATATGCTCGCGTGAATCCGATAGTGAACTTCCAACGCTTCGACCGAGAGATGCTGCGGGTACTTGTGGCTTATTCTGCGTGGATATTGCGCGTTGTTGTGGTATAACAGGTCGCTAGCCTGCAATCGAATGGAAATCGGTTATCGGTCATCGGTAGGTTTCGTCTAACTCAACGTCTTACCTACCGGAAACCTAACTGAATTGTGATTGTGATTCGAAAGGAAGCTGAATTCTTCTCGCGTAGTATTCTAAAGATATTTAATAAAAATTCACCTTCGCGTAGTGTTCTAAAAATACAGGAGGCTCCTGATTTTTCTTCTCCGCAATCTTTCCAAGCATATACTGGTAAAGCCACCTCTCGTCGTGGAGTATCGGCCCGTCCTTGCTCCCAATGAACAAACGAGCACAGGCTTGAAAACACTGATTCGCTATTTCCAGCATTTCTTCTTTCCTCGTTTCCAGAATCTCAAACCGTTCCATGCTCAACGTATCCGTTTCCTGTTTCAACAGTCGCGAGCAGAACGAGTGAACAACGTAAGCAAAGTTTCCATACTCTGTCCATATGATATGATTGCAAGAGTCTAGTTCGACGGCGTGTCTGTAACTGGATTGCGTTAGTTTCGCCTTCGCTAAAAGTTTATCCTCGTTTCTGAAATCCGAGAAAATTACATAAAATCAGACATATAATCGTGTCGAGCAACCGGAGCCGCGCTCAACGATCGGATCAACGATCAGATAGACAACCCGATCAACGCGAGATCAACGTGTTACTCACATGGGCTTGTATTTGTTCAACCAAGTGTCTATCACGGTACCCGATGACATCGCCACGCCTGTCCAAGAGCTCAATCGAGTCGGATGAAAGCACAGATCTAGTAAATAGTATCGTATCGCTACGCTCCATTTGCAGTTTTTGAAGTAGAAATCAGCCAACAAATAGTAGATGGTAGACATGGAATGTGGCAAAGGTTTCTTAATCGTTGGCATGGTGTCTCGCTCGCCCATCGTATAAGCCATCATCTCGTCGATCACTTGGTTCGGATCGCTTTCCGAAGGTATCAGCTTGATTATGCGTTTGAACAGATCTTCCGTGTCCGCGCTGATCGTCAAAGACCTCGGCGAACAGTACTCCGGTATTTGTTTCGGCTTGTAAAAGTCGAAGAGCAATTGCGCTCCCTCCCACGTGACCTTCATTTGAGGCACTCCGTGTTCCTCCACGTGTTTCGGTCGCCCCTTGTTCACTTTGTTGTAATGACCGTACAGACAGTAGAATATTTGTTCGAGATATTTCGAGAGTTTGCTCTTAATACCGGAGAATTGCGGTGTTTCCAGTTTTGGGATGACCAAGTTCAACGTGAAGAACAACAATTTCGCCTCGTTGTAACAACACCAGGAATGCCTGCCCATAAACTCATGGGCGATGAATAGAATCATGATGGAGGCCGGGACACCGTCATCCTCGTCGTCCGACTCCGAGTAGTTGTTCGAATTCTGTTGTTTGTTCTTGTACGCCGACTCGACTTTCGCTCTTTCCTTGTCCTCTTTGTATTGTAAAATATAATGCAACAGGATCCAGGGCAGAACAGTTTCCAGAGGCATCTCTACCGTGGTCTCCGACACGTCCAATTGATTGCATACAATGTGCACCAAGTTTTGTACCAGCCTGGAAAGACGAACTTCCGGCAGGTATTTCAGAACGAACGTGCTCACTTCGATCGTGCATGCCTCCAATTTCTCCAGCGCCATTAAAACCGAACCCGTCCACTTTTTCTGCTCGACTTCGTCGGGCGAATTTAAATAATTCTGCCACGCTTCGTTCAGACAAGCCTCTGCCCACACGTAGCACTCCTCGTATTGCTCAAGATTCCACAAGCTGTCCAACAACATGGACAACTGTTGCACTCTATCCACTATGTTGTCGCTGACGGACAACAATTTGCTTCCTTGTTTCGCGAATTTAAACGTATCTTGTAACACATAGGCCAACTCGGCGTATTTCTTCTCGTCGTGCAAGTTTTGTATTTCGCCCAGTTTCTGTCCCCTGCGAACATCGAACTTCGAATAACCAGTCTTTGCGTCTTTACGTCTCTGCAAGTTCTACTTTTTCATCGGAATTTATAGAAAGGTATACTCGTACAGGTGTACCTACCTCTGAATAGACTTCAATTTCTTCTCCACAATTTTAATACTGATCTGCGAATTGTATTTACAGTTCGGCAATTTCAGGTAAACATTTTGATTTCGTTTTTCCAGTTCTTGCAAGTGGCACAATAACTAAAACAATATCGTCAAGTTGAACATATTCTAGTAATATTCTCGTTCAGGTAGAAATCGTAGTCGCTCACCAATTCCAACGTTTCGATCACTATATCCGTATCCCCTTGGCACAAAAAAATATTGGCTTTAAGCCACAGAACCCTCACTAGTATGAAAATATTTTCTTCGTTTATAATATCCTTTCGCACGCTTGTAAATATTATATGACCCAACTCTTCGGATGGCATTCCTGTCCCAAGTTTATCTAATCTAAAACGAAATATTCTTTGTTACAGCCTTTTTTCTCTTCTTCTCTCGCGACTTTTTCGCGTAGCCAGAAAAAGAGAATGAAAAGAACCCATACGTTGAAGAGGGTACGATATCCGGTTTATTACTCAACCACGTATCGGTGTGAAGTTCACCAAATAATAATGTCATTTCAGCATCCAATTTTAAAACATTGTTGTTCTCGTGTTCTTCGAATGGCGATGGATGTGAAATGTGATCTCTGCGAAAAGGAAAAAACGTTTCTTTCACAGGCTGAGATCGAAGAAAGAAATTCCCATGGTTTCTCTTACCTCATGAACGTGTACGCTTGTAAATAAACTTCGGACATTCCCTTTGGCCATTCTTGATCCCATTTGGCGCATAAAAATTCAGTATATCTTGCTATGATTATCATTAGATTGCTTTTGCCACTGTGCTCGGCAATAAACATATTTACATCAGCTATTTCATACTCTGTACCAAAATAATTCTGCTGTCGGCTGTACAACAAAAAAAAAAAACAAACAAAAAAAGAACATTCCTTGTCGGAAAACTATATGCGTACGACAGAACGTTCCAATAAATAAATAATTACCTTCTATCGGGACTTGGCGATTTTGAACTTTCAGAGCTTTTAACGGTCTCCGTAGCGTTGTTACTATTATTTTCTTGGTTGGTGAACAATTGATACAAATCCATTGTGTCCATCGAGTCGTCCATATTTTTCGAAGGATCATCTTTAGTTAATTTTACCGAATCTGGTCTAAAACAACGAAAATCACACATTGTTTCTGTCTTACTTTATAAACCGAAAAATATTCTAGACACGTACAGTAAAGTGCTAGGGAATATTCTTCGAAGAGTCTCCTCTAGCTGAACGTCATCCCTCTCAGCTTCTCTTCTATTCGAACTTCTCACTCTGGCCGATCGCCTCATGCTATTGCAACTCCAAGCCCACTGTTGCAAAAAGCAGAGAGCACTCCTACGTCGTTTCTTAACTTTTTGCACTTCTTCTTTTCCTTCATTCTTTTCATTGGACTTTACCTCTGTCTTGGATTGTATTTCATCGGTTTTCTTCGGGTCTTTCTCGTATGGTTTCTCGCTGGATTTGCTGCTGTCTTTATCGCTAACTTTGTCATTCTGTATTTCATTTCCACCATTATTGTAGACATCGTCTATGACTTTCTCTGCATGTAATTTTTCTACAGTCTCATACGTTTCAAAATGATTTTGCTCCTCTAGTTCGGTCTTCGCATGGCTCTGTTCCAAACTACCTTGATCTATGTCCAACATTCTCAGAGGATCATCGTCATCTATAATTTGTATGTCGCTGGAATTTGATTTTTTATCATCTTCTGTCTCAGCTTGCATCACCGTATCGTTGTTATTACAGGCGCGACCGCCATCAATCGATTCGAATGGAAAGTCCATTTCATCGGTATCCATTTTAATTAATTTCTGGTCATCGTCATCGTCATCGTCACCGTTACCGTTGTCGTTATCGTTGTCGTTGTCGTTATCGTTATCCTTTTCGTTTTTCGTAATCGTATTCGAAAGTAGAGTTTCATCTGTATTCGCGCTATTGTTTCCTACGGTATCAATTTCGATATTTGATTTAGAAGACGTCTCGTCTGGATTAAGAACCTTCAGGTTAATTCTACTAACAAAACTCAAGTTGCTTTCCATAACGTATCTATGCATATCTAATAAACTTTCTCCTAACTCTAACCAGGTATAATTTTTTACAGGTTTTCTGAGGATTAAACCCGGCAGAGGTTTTGGGGTAAATTCTATCTTACATACTTCTGCCCACCTTTCGGCGACATTCTTTGCTTCTGCCAACAATTTGTCTCCCACCATACGATCGTACTCTGTGTACAATGGTGGATCTAGATGCCAGTCGCTATTATATAGTTTATAACATTCTTTAAGGCATGGAATGTCTTTAAATATTCTATCACGGAATGCCAAACCTTTCACATAGTTAGAATCCCGCTCTAATGCCATAGAAATGTACAAAAGACAGTTCATATAATCAGGAACAGCGTACAAGGCAGTTATCATATTATCTAAACACGGCCAATGATTGGAATTACACTTCAAGCCTTGTTTAAACGAGGAACAAGCTAATTCTAAGTTAGACGTCTTCATAGCTAACGTGCCTATCCTGTGCCATAAAGTTACATCGGTATCATCCAAATTTGCTGCTTCCCAATAATTTTCTATAGCTTTGTCGTAATTGCCAGATGCTGCCTGTATGGCGGCGATATTCTTAAAACAAGAATATTTCAACGACAACATTGGCCTGGATCTTCCATCCGGTACCTCGGGTTTCTCTACTTCATCCAATAGTTCAGTTTCTAATAGATCTTTAAAAATATTCAGAGCGTCTTCTTGTTTATTTTCTTTTAGTAACACCAAGGCTTTATTATATTCCGTCAGAGCTATTTGTTCCTACAACAGATGTTTAGAAAATAATGAGTTTTCCACAGTTCTATCGATACGATTTGATCGATTTATATATATATATACACACATAAGTATTTATACTAATAGACAAAATACATAATAACGAGTGTCCTTGTCGATGGAAAAGTTTACACCTGCGAAACTTTCTTTCCTTTTGTTTCGGCGATCATTCATGCTGTCTATTTGTTATGCAAAGTGATCGAATTTTTCGAAC
Source organism: Halictus rubicundus (assembly GCF_050948215.1). Lineage (NCBI taxonomy): Eukaryota > Metazoa > Arthropoda > Insecta > Hymenoptera > Halictidae > Halictus > Halictus rubicundus. The sequence continues at coordinate 16,115,530 of NC_135159.1, forward strand.
CGATGACAACTTTGTAGGTTATAGTTTTTCAAAGGTAAAAAATTAACAAATTCGATACGTACTTGAGCTTCCTTCGTGATTGTCGGTACATCCTCTTCTTCGCTTTCTTCGCTGGATTCCTCGTTTAACGCCGATATTTTGATCATCTTGAACAGTTTCTTCGGAATATGTATGTATGTACTTCTATTTAAAAGATCAACAATTCAACCGGTTTTTTTCAGCGACGCCATATTACCGATCACTGACATGCTCACTGCAGGCTGCTGTAGGCTGCGCACAAACCAGCACAAACTGATGTTGAATACAAGTATAGTACATCTATCGTTCGTCCACAAGAAGATACCCCTACTTTGCGTTAGGGAAGTATGTATTTAGCAATTGTGCCCGAATCACTTGACGAAGAAAACGAACGAACGTATCGACTAGATAGTCTTACCTGGTCTTACCCTATCTGGTCCTATCCTATCGCAACGACTAGAGCGGAAAGGGATAGGATAGAGTTGCCAGCGTAGGGTCTTTATGCTCCCCTCCACTAATCAAGTTCCCCTTTCGCGACTCTCTACACGAGAGAGAAGAATGTCACGCGTCACGCATCCACACGCATCCCATCAATCCCATCGTGCAGAGAGTTGTCGCTAGTGTTGCTAGAGGCGAATCGAGCCACATTTGTCGGTTGTAGAAGGGGAAGCATTTCGAGGGGAATACAAGCCCATCTGGCAATTATCGAGAGGAACAGACAGGGAGGAAGTAGGAAGAACGGAGCGGTGACGGTGACGATGACGACATCCCACTCCCACTTCTGCTCGTCCAGAACCAATAATGAAAAGAAAAAGAAAAAGAAAAAGAAAAAAAAACGGAAAAATTCTACCATTCGTTTTGATGGAACTCGATATTTTTTTCTATAAAAAAGTAAGTAAAGTACATACTTACATACTATGTTACATGACAGTCTGGTGGGGGTAGATTGTAAATTACATATTAAGAACATTTTTCTTGTATAAATTACATGAAAATATTTTATTATATGACAGATACAAATTAACTTCTGAGAATTCTTTGATAACTTAGCAGGTTTTTAAGGTGATACGTCGTACATCGAACAAAGAGAAATAACAAAATTGAAAATATTTATATTCGCGATTAAAAACTTTACCCAGCTGAATAAATGTTAGTTAAATAGTTCACGAACTCACGAAGTACACTCAATAATTTCTTGTTCGGATGTATATTCGGATGTATACGTAGAGGACGACAAACAAGAAACGTCGTGTTGTGTCAGTCTGTTTCCTTTGTACAACAATTCGGTAAAATCAAATCTATTTTTTCCGTTAAATTTATATGAAAACTTTTGAACGCGCATAACAGTTAATGGTAGACTGGTACGACGGTACTCCAAAATATGTACATTATAGAAGACTGGTTCCGTAGATTTCGGTAAAACTTCCTTGATTCTGTAATCACAACCAATGTTATCATTATAAAGAGAAATCCTAATCTCTGACGAGATCAAAGCATTTCTGGTTTCGTTCATCCTTGGCAGAATTATTACGTTTTTATATTAGTTTACTTATCGAATGGTATACGTATATATGGTATATATGTGTACTGCCTCTGATCTCTGCGTCTTTTGGTCTTTTACTAACAAAGGGTAACTAATGAGATGAAAATTAAGTACTCACGGTTAGCAAATCTTTTTATTTAACTTCATTTCAATCATATTATTCGATACGCTGGTTACTTCCTGCTCGTACACGTTCAGTGCTCCTAGTAGTTTCTGGTAGGGCTGAAATAAATATTTTCTCGTCACCGTGACTATTACGTAAGTATTATATTTACATGCATAGGTGTACCCTGGCTGGGAAGTTGGTGCAAGTTACCTCGGAGAAAATATGATTCTCTTTGCTAGCTTTTTCTAACTCGTGTAACAGTACTTCCAACGTATTAAACGGTAACCAGACTGCCGGCGACACTGACGTTAAGAATGTTTCAAGGCCAAAATGTTCTTTACCATCCCCCAAGATGGCATGAATGTACTCTACCGCTAAATCGCTGGCTTCCACTATTCTCCCACTGTTCAGCATGAGCCGCAAAAGTTCTGCAGCATTCCGTTTCTGCGATATACAATAGAATAATGGATAGAGTTTTAGCCAATGATAATCGTTATCGGTAGACTGCGAATCTTCAGGCTTTTAGGCTTTAGACTTTAACGAGTTTCTATTTTGATAGGTATTCTATCGAAATCGGAACAAGCTAAACTTCACCTTCTTTTTTGCAAATGCATAAAGATCCGCAGCTCGGCGACCGGCTAGTTTCAAACTACCTTATACGATATTAATAACCACTGAGGTATAAACGCCCCCTCTTGAAGTAATTTTCTAGAAACGGCTTTATGCAATTCGCTGCATCTGTCTCTCTCGTGTTTCAACGTTAGATATTGCAACAGCCTCCAAGCGGTGTTCGTAATATTCGTATCGGAGAGGCCAATGTCGAATATGTCGTTTTGAATCAGCCAATTCCAGGCATTCGAATCTTCTCTTCGACTTAACCGAATGCACTGCGAGGTCAGGCTTTCGACCACGGAGCTTTTATTGATATTAAATTCGTCGCACAAATGTAACGCAGTAGTGTATAAACCTATAGTTGACAAAATAATGATAAGCTCCGAGGGGCCAGCGTGAGCAACCACGTGAAGTTCCGAATTAATTTTGGATATTTTCAATCTGGCGTCGACCACGTGGTACTCTTTCTTGATGTCGTTCAGCTCGAGGACTTCGATTTGCTTTTTGATCTTATAAGGCAAGATATCTTCGTTGCTTTCTCTCGCAGAAATCTGTCTGTCAAGGTGACTCAGGTCTTCCGAGTAGTTCTGATCTATCGCGGGTCTGACGATCCATCTGTATTTGTCGGACACAAGATGCAACGCATTGATGCACGTCAGCAAACATTGCGCTTGCCTTGACACTATAGGGACAGATTGTGACTCCTGGCTCAAACGCATGGCCTGCTCGTACATGACAGAGGCAGCTGAAACAAGTAGATTAATACATAATCCCGAGTCGACCGTTTTCTCTTTTTACATCTACATCTGTAGATGTAAATATAAGAGGATGCACATAGGTATTCGCATTGTTACCTTTACGCATGTTTCCTTTATTTATATGGAAACTGTACAAGAAATTGTAATAGTTATTTTCCATGAGATCCACACTCCTCGCTCTGCCCTCCACTATTCTTTCGAGATCCTCGTACATGTCCACATAGGGAAATGAGATCAAGTCTACGAGTTTTCGTCTCTCGAACAGAGTGACTACCAACTGCCTGAGACAGTCGACTTTACGGGCAGCGTCCGGGTTCAAACTTAAACAGTTGTACGCTTTGGTGTGATGACCCAAGTTCAAGTGTTGCGTGAACACAATCGAATGAAGCGTTGGTAAGTTAGGCTCGTCCTTGTCAGCCATCAGTATAGCTGTTTCAGCGAGTTCTATGATACAGTCGGCGGCATTGTGCTCCTCGAACAGTTTAATCACTTTCAAATAATACTGAATCAACGAATTATTTTTTGATAGCACACTGGTCTCGAGCAAGGTGTTGGCTAGGAATTCATCGGTCAAAATCCCACCGGACGCTCGAAGAAAGTGGTCGCATGCTTTCCGCGCTTCTCCCATTTCCAACAAAGCGACCGCCAATATGAACTTCCTCGACGCGCTGTTCCATTCGCACCACGTCTTCAGAAGTCGGACATATTCTTGCACGAGTAAAAATTGGCAAGTGGACAATAGCCATTCTGGAAAAATGAAGTTTCCCGACCTCGGCCATCTGTTTCGAATGCAATGTTACAATTAAGGAAAATTAAGGGAGTTTAGCGAGTATACTGATCATTGTTTTTGAAGAAGGATACACCAATTGTGCGATTAGCGTAACGTGCGTCAACATGCCGTAATGCCATGGTATCAAAGTGGCAGCATTCAAGTTAGTGTGGGCTATTAAATTGTGAGCGTATTTCGCCCCGCCACTTTGTATAAATAATTCCAACAACGATAACGAACGATGCTGCCTGAATCCCACGTTTCCTCTGGCATCTACGAGTTTCAATAATGCTAGGCGTTGAATACTGGAATCTCTGAAAATATTTCTCATGTTTCAATATCACTCCAAACTCGAATATATGTAACTCGAAATGTATTTCCCGGGGGGGGGGGGGGGAATGATGAAAATTCTACTTACAACAATGATTGCGCCGGCGCTGGCAACGCCGTCGATTCGCATATCCATAATACGACATAGTAGGCCTGCGTTAATCCTACTGTTCTCGGCGCCAACGATGATTTGATAGAATGTAACGACCGCGAATCGAACAACTCCGGCCGTAATAGTATCATCTGTTGCAAAATCAACAGATTTCTGCAAATTGAGAACCTCAATTGCGATATTTGAGCTACGGTTTTCGATATTGCCGAGATTCCTAGTTGACTGCCGAAAAAGTGATTTATATTCAGCAATATTTTCGACGCATCGTGATCTTCGTTCAATTGTAGCTTGTGCGGCTGACCGAGGTCATACGTTAATGCTTCAAGTAGCATGGCCATGGCACTGGACAGATCCCGGACATTTGATAGTCTGTGACAACTAGGATGATTCATAATGATGTTGCCGATAGGTTCTTCCGATTCGAGCAACAGCTTCGACAAGATATCGTCGATAATACTGTCTGGACTTTTCAAATGATACAATTCCCTTTTTATCAGGTTCTTTGTTTCTTCGGACATTTGCTCTTCCAACAGTACCAACACGGACATTAATGTGATCAGATCCTGGCATATATCTTCGTCCTGTGATAGAACAGGCGTTGTTCTGAATCGTGACACGCAGCAATTTTCGTTCCAGAACATTAAATATTCCAAAGCTCCTGTTGGCCTCAAAAGCGAAAACGACGATTTCTTCAGTAGCACTATCCCGTAAACGTCAGGCAGTAGTAACAGTCCCACGGGTCTGGCACTGTTGGCGTGATACTGTACCACGCAAGAATAAAATCTCGACCAACAACGATTTTCTATCTCCAAGTAATCTTGATCCATAAGTTCGTAATCCATCATTTCGGCTTGTATCTCCTCTTCTACCGCGAAGCAAACGCGATCTTTCAACTCGGTGGCAGAAAAAATGCTGTCGTCCGTGCACCTTCCATGAAGATTTTTTCTAGATCTTCTGCGGGCATGAATATTTTGTTTCGATCTTCTGTAAATATTCAATGCTTTCTTGATATCAGCCAAAGAAAACTGTCCAGGTTGAAAAATGTAATTGATGTACGCCCGTCTTGGATTAGTGTCGGGATCGCTGAGAACATAGTCTCTGTCCGGTGTTTGTTCCAAGACCGTTGTTTCCCATTCCGAATTGACGCGGGCACCGTTTAGCGATAACTGTGCATGCGTTACTTCGACGGTATCCATGTCGGTGGTCCTCCATACTGCCCACAATCGTGTAGTTGTGAACGAAAAATCAACTAAATGTTGCTGTGAACATAGAAACATATTATGTATTTATTATATGTACACCCATCGGTAACGATAGGTAGATACACGATCGCATAGCAGTGCTAGTAATCTTTCATCGTGTAGACTTACGTCTTGTGCGAATCTTGTGCACAATCTTACAAACTTGAATACGCCGTTGTCCAGAACTGGTTTTAAAATACTAAACTCGCATCTACTACTAAATTTCAGAAAAGTTCCCAAGTACAGTTCATTGTCGGGTCCTAGAGCTTTTCTCAGCAAATGACCTTGCGCTCCTTGGGACGCTATACGATTATCGATAGTCGCATCGGTTACAGCTATGCATTGAGCTTTGTTACAGGACCACATACGGATGTTACCCTCGCGACACAAAGCAAACAGGTACGTATCGCTTCCACAATTGTGTATCACCAACGACATAGCTACGTGGGCTTCGGAGCTACGACCTCTAAAAGCAGTCGCTATGCCACTGAGAAACCTTGGCACAATAGAATCCTCCTTTAACTCGCTGGTATGCACAACACCAGTTTTAATGTCGAGCCTCAACAGGAGTATGACTCCCGAATTATATGCAAGCGCGAACAACGCGTCTTGAGGTGGTATGTACCACGAAGTAGCTGCATGAGGCACAGGAGAATCTGTGGGAGAACATTCAATAATTTATCATTTATACGGTATTGTAGGATAACTTTTTTTCAAACTTTTGATACGTTTTTCGACTTACTTGTTGTTCCCGCATTTGTAATGACGTAAGACATATGAGAATCCTCCTTTGCTTTCTTGACATTTTGACCGGATGCTTCGCCGAATATCGATTGTACACCTAGATCCTTGTATGTACTAAGCTCCTTTGGACAACCGAATTAACAATATAATTATTCGGTTAGAAACAACGATTTTACCCATCAGACCAAACTCTTTCAAGATACCTACGTTTTTATAAATTTTTTCAGGGTGAGGAAACGACAGTTTATGTATACTGGAGACAGTTGCTATCAATATGATAACAGAACTGCCTATTTCGTGTATCGAAATACCATCCAAGATTGGCGTATCTGTAAACTTGTACCTGATTCTACAATTAACCAAATTAATGTCTAAACTATGTTCAACCAACTCGAGTACATCGTGGGAGATGCGCCAGTAAATAAACCGATTGCGAGTATAATACTTGGTGCAATCTTTGTACGAGTAACCGCCGGCTCTCTCCGGCACTTTTATATCTTGCAAGGTACTTTGACTTCCTCCTATAATGAAAGAAACGACACGTATATTGATATTCACATCGGTTTCACTGTTCAAACCTAGGATACCCTCTATATTTTACAAATCAATTGAGTAAGATTCAAATCTATCTTTCAGAGAAGTTTAATCATTTGATCCGAATAACACTCTATATTCTGAAGAGCAAACACCGCTTGTATTCTTTTTAGAACTTGACGTATTGCTCAAAGATTTTCGTTAATGGGGGGATCTCCGAAAGGTTATGGTCACGCACCTGTGTCTTTCGTAATTTCGTTCCATTTCTCTGGCACCGTTTGATCGGGCACGACTTCTCGATAACCAAGTGGAAATTCTTCCATTTTCCGGTTTACTTTGAAAATAAACACTGTGTCGTTTTAATTATCAAATTACATTACAATGCCGCTTCAAATTTTAGCACGTATCGAACGTTTATGTTGCGCTTCGTGCGGCTCGTTTTGGCGCCCTCAATCCTCGACATACATACATACATACATATGTAAGAATAAGATACGTACATAACCATAATCCATAACCTCAATTGCTCAGGCTCAAGCTGGCTCAAGCTCAGAGACTCAGAGTTGCTCAGAGTTGACACAGGTTATATATGTAGACGATTGTGGACGATTGAGACGCGCGCGATGATTTTTCTCAATAAATACACCCGACTCGATGATCAGATCAAATAAATACGCACGAATGAAGAATTCTAACAACGTACAAGTTAAGATGCACGCATGCACATTTTTCCTGATGCAAAACATAATTTGAAATAAACATTACAGCTTTTTCGCCGATTTTGTATAATAAAAGAAAGAAAAGGAAAAACAGTAAACAGAGCATGAATAAAAGAGTTGTCACAGCATTCTACCTGATACTGAATATAATATTTTCAATTGTAATTGTGCTGCTGAATAAATGGCTGTACATTCACACAGGCTTTCCAAACATCACATTGTCCATGATACATTTTCTGATTACCTTCGCGGGATTGATAGTCTGTGAGAAATTTGACGTGTTTTGTTTAAAAGATGTAGCTATCAAGGAAATGCTATGGATCGCCATGACGTTTTGTGGATTCGTTGTACTTACGAACTTAAGCCTGGCTTATAATACAGTCGGAACGTATCAAGTGGCTAAAATGCTAACAACGCCTTGCGTAATAATATTGCAGATAATCTTTTATAAAAAACACTGTAGCAAACTCGTTAAAGTAACGCTAATCCCAATTGTATTAGGCGTAATAATTAATTTCTATTACGATATACAATTCAACATTGTTGGAACAATATATGCTACTATGGGAGTGTTTGTAACATCGCTGTACCAAGTGGTAGGACATATTTGTACACCTCTTAAAAAACAATTTAATCTCAATCTCAATCTAATCTCTTTATAAACTTTTATTTATAGATGCTGAATACAAAACAGAAAGAATTCCAAATGGATCCGATGCAATTATTGTATTACCAGGCACCCTTGTCTGCTGTTCTATTAGTCTTTGTTATACCGTTTTTAGAGCCTTTGGAGCAGACATTCGCAAAGACCTGGTCACCCATAGACCTAGTATGTTAACATCTAATCATAATGTAATGTAAAATATCAAAGGAAGAAGAAGAAGAATGAGAAGAAGACTATGCATATTTTATTTTCAGATGATGGTTGCACTATCAGGTGTTGTTGCATTTTTTGTTAATTTAACTTCCTACTGGATAATAGGAAAAACTTCGCCGTTAACGTATCCTTTTCAACATATATAATGATTTATAAAACACACAACTTCTAAATGCTTTTTATTATTCCTTACATTGGCCAATTATTCTAGTTACAATATGGTTGGGCATTCCAAGTTCTGCTTATTACTTCTAGGCGGATCGTTAATTTTTCATGAAACATTAGCTATAAATCAAGTGATAGGTATAACATTGACGTTGGTTGGCATTATTTTGTACGCGCACGTTAAAGTGAGTACATAACACTGGATAATTCGTGACTACATATATGTACGTGTGTACATTGTTATGCTACAAAATCATCGTTTTCGATATAACTTTATTTTCAGATGAAAGATACTCAGATTGCAACAACGGAAGAGAAAGGGGGAAAACCGTTGCACAAAGTATAATTTTGTACAAATATGTTTGTAACATGTAATAAAAAGTAAACTATAAAATTCTCTCATGCTTTCAGTACTTCATCTATCGAAAGCCTATCAATACGATTCTCAATGGACAGCGTTAATGAATTGATATGATTGAAGAAGTTTATTATAAAAAAAAAGAAAAAGAAAAAGAGAGAAGCGTAGAGAGCAAAAGGGAGGGTCACAGTCACACCTAGGGCTAAGGGAGAATATACATTTCGCAATGTAAGGGTAAACGCTTCTCGCGAAGCAATGAAACACTTCTTGCGAAGGAATCGTTTTTCAAAATCATATAGAGCGTTACTCAAATGTTTTCCCAGGTGTATCGGACCCATCAGAATGTTTCTTCAAGCTCCCTTATATACAAACGATATACCAATTCAAACACTTTCGGGAAAAAGATGAGTGCGTTGGACACCTATCGACAAGGAAATGTACCAAATAGTCTTCCGACTTGCGCGCTGCTTGATGCCCAGTAGAATCGCGGCGGGAATGCTAAAGATGACGCGATTCTTTTCCATGCAAAATAGTAGACATTTTTCTGTTCCATGCTAAAAATCGTTTGTGCAACGAATTTGAACTGAAACTTTGTTTCGAAACGAAGCTTGTTTCTATGGCTACGAAGCAATTCAGGTGGGGATAGAAGTTGTATATGTTGCATCTGCATCTGCACCAATCTGTACCAATCAAACAAGCCATATTGTACTTACATTTACATACATACATAGCAACACATAGTAAATAGATACAACAACGTGTTCTTCATTTTTTCGAAAAATATACGATTTACGGTAGTGAAGAAGAATGAAGATCGAAGAAGTAAAAAGTACTGCGAAAACTCAAAGAATTTCAGCTCATACACACATAAAAGGTCTGGGTCTTGACGAAAATGGAGTTGCGATACAATCAGCGGCCGGCCTTGTTGGTCAAGAAATGGCTCGTGAGGTTAGAATCCTTTATACGTCTACAAGTATTATCTATCAGTCTAATATATGTATCAAGGAAAAGAAAAACCAATTGCAAATTCAAATTACAATATAATGTGAAACATTTTAGGCTGCCGGGATAGTGGTTGACATGATAAAATCTAAGAAAATGGCTGGTCGAGCAGTATTATTGGCTGGACCACCCGGTACGGGAAAGACTGCGATCGCCCTTGCTATCGCACAAGAATTGGGCAACAAAGTGCCATTCTGTCCTATGGTGGGTTCAGAAGTTTATAGTTCTGAAATAAAGAAAACAGAAGTTCTCATGGAAAACTTCAGACGAGCTATCGGTCTCAGAATCAAAGAGACCAAAGAAGTCTACGAAGGAGAAGTTACAGAATTAACTCCGGTCGAAACAGAAAATCCAATGGGTGGATATGGAAAAACAGTATCCCATGTGGTCATTGGATTGAAAACTGCTAAAGGTACAAAACAGTTGAAGCTGGATCCTTCTATATACGAGTCGCTACAAAAAGAGAAAGTAGAAACGGGAGATGTAATTTACATCGAAGCAAACAGCGGGGCTGTGAAAAGACAGGGTAGAAGCGATAATTTTGCCACCGAATTCGATTTGGAAGCCGAAGAATACGTTCCATTGCCTAAAGGTGATGTACACAAAAAAAAGGAAGTCATTCAAGATGTAACGCTACACGATTTAGACGTTGCCAATGCAAAGCCGCAAGGTGGACAGGATATTATGTCCATGATGGGACAACTAATGAAACCTAAGAAAACAGAAATTACAGGTAAAAACGTGTTCATGAAAATTTAGTAAGTTTTATTCGGTATCCGATGTCGATGTAATTCCATTGAAATATTTGATTACAGATAAATTGCGTAAAGAAATTAACAAAGTAGTAAACAAGTACATCGATCAAGGAATTGCAGAACTAGTGCCCGGAGTTTTGTTCATAGACGAAGTGCATATGTTGGATATAGAAACATTCACCTATCTTCATCGTGCTCTAGAAAGTGCCATTGCACCTATAGTGATTTTTGCCACGAACAGAGGACGCTGTATAATTAGAGGCACAGAAGACATTGTATCACCGCATGGAATACCTCTCGATCTCTTAGATAGATTACTCATTATACGAACGCTGCCATACTCTAGAACGGAAATAGAACAAATAGTTAAGTTAAGGGCAACAACGGAAGGATTGCAAATCGAAGAGGAAGCTGTAACTACCTTGGGCGAGCTAGGTACCAAAACAACTCTCAGATACGTAGTACAACTTTTAACTCCTGCCGCATTAACGGCTAAAGTAAACGAGAGAACAGTTATCAAGAAAGAGGATATCGAAGAGGTAGGATCTCTTTTCTTGGATGCAAAGTCTTCTGCTAAAATTCTTACTCAAAATAAAGATAAATTTATGAAGTGAACACGTTCGTTCTATCGTTCATATGTACTTGGCGATATATTTTTTATTTAAGATTCAATTGTAAAGTTACATTATATCATACTATATTATATTATATTATATTAAACATTTAACATCTAAGTAGTCGATTTAAAATTTGGTCAATAAATAGGAGAAAGAAAATTTTGTAAACTATGAAATTTTTAAATATCGTCTATTTCGTTACCTCCCGTTTCTCTTCACGTTATAAATAGTAACGTTAATGCATGAATGGAATGCGTGACGTTAAACATATCATCGATAAGCGAAAACGGTAGTTGAATGCCTGTGAAGTGTATTTTATTTACATGCACATATAAAATTAAGGTGCTAGTTGTACAGTATGTACTATACTATGTTAATTGTTCGGCAAACTTTCGAATACTTTTCAATTAGTTCAGGATATACAACACATTGAGCAGGTATACGTGCGAAAGTAATTTCCCAATATGGTTTAAGTTGAAGATATGTATATACATACACACACATATATTGTAAGCGAAGGGTTACAAAAGTTCAAACTGTAATCAAGAGTTGTGACATCGGTAGACGATATAACAGTAGGTCTTGCGGTATAAAATCTCCCTCCACTCGAACGTGCTACTTAGTTTTCAGAAGTCCAAGTGGTTATAGGGTCCAGTACTAATATTTGAAACAGTTTTATAAATTCAACGGCACTTTTTGGAAAGCGCAATGCTCCGCATCTCAGAAATCGCAAAGTGTTCCAAGTTGCTACGTAAACGTAAACTGATTCAACAGACCCGCGGATTGGTGTTGAGTAATGTAAAAGCAGGAAATATCGAGAAACTGCTTCCTCGAAAGGATGAATTTGAACTTAGACATATAGGCCCGCGCGAGAAAGAACAATTGGACATGCTGAAAACCATTGGTTTCAAGGTAGTAACTCTTACAGAAATATTAGAAATTAAATATTTCCGTGCCTCGTGTTTATTTCAACAATTTCACAGAGTCTGGACGAATTAACGAAAGCAGCGATTCCAGCGAAAATTTTATACAATGAGGATTTAAAGATTGAACAGTCAATAAGTAAGTATATGTAGACCGAAACAGGAATTATATTTCAGAAACGTGAGGAGTCACGAGACTCTTGATAAGAAACACGCGAAGCGATAACCCTTTGGCACTGAAACACTTGCTCTGTCAGAGCAAGAACAACTTGCAAAATATTAAAAGAACTGCTTATAATTTGTTACGCACGAAACATTGCTATCAATTATTCGGTACACATCGGATAAATAAGAATTTATTCGATTTGATGCCTCTCTGCGTATACTATATTACACGTATACGTAAAAGAGTATCTATTTATGCGCTAGTTCCTTGGTGAAACGATCACAACAGACTTTCTATAAAATAAATATATTTCAGCCGAATACGAGTTATTGAAAAGAATTACGAGAATCTCTGAAAAGAATGAAGTGTGGCGTTCTTATATTGGCATGGGCTACCACAATTGTTGCGTTCCTCACACAATTATGAGAAATATATTTGAAAATCCAGGATGGTAAGGAACAATCGATCATTAACATATGTATGTATGTATACCGATATGTATATATTATAAACATAAACGAATATGCCATTACCGTTTACTGGGGCACAGGACAACACAGTACACTCCGTACCAGCCGGAAATTTCCCAGGGAAGACTCGAAGGTCTACTAAACTATCAGACAATGATTTGCGACTTGACTGGCATGGAAGTAGCGAACGCGTCGCTTTTAGACGAAGGCACGGCAGCAGCGGAAGCATTGGCCCTAACTCATAGAAGCAACAAGAGAAAGAGGTTGTTTGTTTCCGACGTTGTTCATCCTCAGACTATCAGCGTAATTGCTACGCGTGCTGCTTCTCTGGGTCTTTCTTTCGAAATCGGAGATGCGTTTCAAGTTGATACGAGCGCGAAGGACGTTGCTGGAATTCTTGTACAATATCCAGATACGACAGGGTCTGTCCGCTTGTTCGAAGATGTTACAAAAAGAGCACACGCTGACGGGGTACGTGTGGATAATGTTCGATTTATATTACAGTACAGTGCAGTACATTTTACAGTACATTACGTTATAGACGCTGGTTTGTGTCGCTGCTGACTTGCTAGCGTTGGCCATTCTTCGACCCCCGAGCGAATTCGGAGCCGACATTTGTATCGGCACGAGTCAACGATTCGGCGTGCCTCTGGGATACGGAGGCCCCCACGCAGGATTCTTCGCTTGCCGGCAAGAGCTGGTGCGTTTAATGCCCGGTAGAATGATCGGCGTGACCAAAGATTCGATGGGCCGAGACGCGTATCGTTTGGCTCTGCAAACGCGCGAACAACATATCAGAAGAGACAAAGCTACCAGCAATATCTGCACCGCGCAAGCACTGCTGGCAAACATGTCCGCAATGTACGCGGTCTACCACGGACCGGAAGGTATCAAGAACATAGCGAACCGGGTACACAATTTGACCCTGACCCTCGCCAAGGGTTTGGAGAACGCCGGGAACAAGATAGACAACGAGTACTTTTTCGATACCGTCAAAGTACTGCCACGGTTACCCATAGACGTTATTAAGCGTAACGCGGCTTCGCACAAGATCAATTTCAGGTACGCTCGCGCTTTGCTGTGAGCACTTTCCATTCGTTTCAACAGACAGACAAACAGAACGAATCTTTTCCAGATACTTCGAAAACGGTATTGGAATATCCTTGGACGAAACTACGACTGTGCAGGACATAAATGACATCTACGAGGTATTTCGTGCGGAGACAACGGTTGATAACGTGTGTCGAGACGAAACTTGTACGGACAGGGACTTGAATCGATCGTGTTTCGTTCGTACCACTCCGTACTTGCAACATCCTGTGTTCAACAGCCATCGTTCTGAAACAAGAATAGTTCGATACATGAAGTCGTTGGAGAACAAAGACGTGTCTTTGGTACACAGTATGATACCGTTGGTGAGTCTGCACACTATTCGCGTACCTATAATCCTGAGGATCAGCGGTGCCGAGGTCTTTCCACCAGAAGGTTTAACGACGATTTGAGAATGTTTATGGTGTGTGTAATTGCATTTGCGGTCGCGATTTGTTTTGCGATAGGGATCCTGCACGATGAAACTGAATTCCACGACGGAAATGATGCCTTGCAGTCTGCCAGGGTTCACGGACATTCATCCTTTCGTGCCTGTCGAACAGGCCAGAGGATATCAAGAATTGTTCGCCGAGTTGGAGCAAGATCTGTGCGCCATAACCGGTTACGACAACATAAGCTTTCAGCCAAACAGCGGCGCTCAAGGAGAGTATGCTGGCCTGAGGGCCATACAATGTTACCACGAGTCCAGACAAGAGAGGCACCGACAAGTCTGCTTGATTCCCATTTCTGCTCACGGCACGAATCCAGCCTCTGCTCAGATGGCCGGTATGCAAGTGAAACCGATCCTGGTACAGAAGGATGGCTCCGTCGACGTGGCGCATTTAACAGAAATGATCGACAAATATCGGGACAAGTTGTCGTGTTTGATGATCACGTATCCTTCGACAAACGGTGTCTTCGAGGAGACGATCGCCGACATTTGTTCCACGGTTCACCTAGCCGGCGGGCAGGTATACCTGGACGGAGCTAATATGAATGCCCAAGTCGGTTTGTGCCGTCCAGGTGATTACGGTAGCGACGTGTCGCACCTAAATCTGCATAAAACTTTCTGCATACCTCACGGAGGTGGCGGTCCCGGAATGGGACCAATCGGAGTGTAAGTTGAATTGCGAGAATCTGCATACCTGAAAGTGATTTTTTCAATAAAAATCTGGCAAATTTTCTCTATTTCTTTCTGTCTAGTAAACGGCATCTAGCGGCCTTTCTTCCGAGTCACCCGGTAATCGACTGTACGGGTAGTAACATTGGTAACGTTAAAAACGACGTTAAACAACGATCCGGCACGGTGTCGGCTGCTCCATTCGGTTCGTCGGCTATCTTGCCAATCTCCTGGGCGTACATCAAGATGATGGGTCCCAAAGGGTTAAAGAAAGCCACGCAAGTCGCGATTCTAAATGCGAACTACATGAGCAAGCGGTTGGAAAAGATTTACAAAACCTTGTACAAAGGAAAGACGGAGTTGGTCGCTCACGAATTCATCTTGGACGTGAGGGACTTTAAAAAGACGGCGAACATCGAGGCTGTCGATATCGCGAAAAGATTAATGGATTACGGTTTCCATGCTCCCACAATGAGTTGGCCTGTTACAGGCACGTTGATGATCGAACCAACCGAATCCGAGGACAAGGGAGAACTGGACAGATTCTGTGACGCTCTTATCTGTAAGATTGCCAATGTTTCACGACTCTGTCCGCCTTTGTGTTCCGACACGGTCGATTCTCTATCTCTCTTCCTCTCTTTTGCAGCCATACGGCAAGAAATCGACGACATTGAAAAGGGAAAACTAGATATTGCCAATAATCCATTGAAAATGGCGCCGCATACTCAAGAGCAAGTGATATCGAATACATGGAATCGGCCGTACTCTCGAGAAGTAGCAGCGTACCCGGTTGTAAGTGCAACGCGTATCCATTCGAAACGAAAACAATTTTAGCAGAACAAACAATTTAACATACGATTCAACAACATGTACATGTTCATGCTCGCATTTCAGCCATTCGTCAGAGGAAGTAATAAAATTTGGCCCAGCGTGGGAAGAATAGACGACATATATGGTGACAAAAATCTATTCTGTACTTGCCCTCCTGTTTTCTAAGGTGCCGAGATGTCGACGTGCCGAGGTGCTGAAATGAACAATTTCTGTAGATACACTCGTAACGAATAGCTCTGTACAGTTAGTTATAGTGGAACTATTTAAATATTTATTGTAGCATATGATATATTTATGTATAAGTTGTAAATGAATTCTAACAAAAAGAAAACGAAAAAAGGAAAGATTTCATTTAACTGCTGCCACATAATATTTGTCCAATTGATTCTGTGGCGAAAACTATGACGACTACTACGCGAATGCAGTACTTATTCGATGAATATACAATTCGATATTCGATTTGACTTAATCGTATCGTATTTACACACTCACACACACACACACTCTCTCTCTCTCGTCTAGATACTGGACATATACATTCATGATTCATTATAAACCGGGCATAAGATACGCTATGTTATCGAGCATCTGCGAAAGTGTTTCGTGTTTCGCTCCATTTGTTTCCGGAACTTGTTGCGTTAAACAGATCAATGGGCCCAGAGCGCAAAGTAACGAATCCAGAAGAACCGATAGGCTGCCGGATACCGCTATTTGTCCATCGTGTTCTTTAAGACGTTCGCCAATGATGGTTAAGCTTTCACCGAGCAGTTTTAAATGGGCGGCAACGTCGATTGGTTGCGTTCCGACTACTTTGTACATCCCCGTGCCGACCAACGGTTCGTTAACCAGATCTTTTCCAGATCGGTTCGACGGAGGTGATACCGGAACATTTCCTACCACGGACGGTAGCCCCAGCTGAATTGTTTTCTTCGAGGTAGCGGGCTTTTGTTCTTTTCCATTACCTGCAATGCAATGAAAACCAAAGAAATTATAAAAGGTCTGGGTTATGTTATATCATCGCATACCGCGAACTGTTCTTTCTGTGATTCGTCTACCTCTAAACGAGACGCATGCATACAAAACAAATAATAATGAAACATCTACCACAGAATTTGTAGGCATAAAAACAGTATTTAGTATTCCGATCAAATGTTCACTAATACGCGTGCACGAGAAGCAAATTAGGATGAACAAACTCTACCGCATGACTTTAGTAGCATACTCGTGAAAGTGATGTATACATGAGAAGAACCAACAAACCCACCAATTTTATTAATGAACTTTTTTCGCGAAGCGGGCGCTGGCATTTTCCAAACAGGCTCATCTTTACTCGCTGGTAAAGAATGAGGCTTCGCCGCCAAGCGTATCGCGCGTCTGCGCCAGTTATACTTTTCCAGATTCGGCACTGTAGCCCACAGTTCTCCTAACCGTTTCGAAATTGCTGCAAAATCTACAAAAAGCAATGTTTCACCAGTAACATCAGCTTTCTTTCCTAATTCAACCACATATTATACACACTGTACACCTGTTCTGATCCGATTCGCTGAAATCAGTCTCGGCGAGGATTGAAAATATGAAGAAAAAATCTTTCTACAAGAGTCATGCATAAGATGCGCCGCTACATCACTGTAAATAGAGAGATTCGTGGATTTCAAAAGTCCAGCTCGTGCTAGAAATCTCCTGTGCTACTTGATCCGTAAAAAGTTTCGTACCACAGAATTTTTCTGGAAACATTTTTCAGAAATATTTTTAACCTCGTCCCAGAAGATACTGTAGCGAATCGAATTCGAATACATTGTACGTAGTGTGCAGAAAGAAATTAAGCTTATGATCGTATACCCATATATGGACATTGCTCTAGTAATTCTTGTCTAATTCCTTTAGCCCATAACATGTAAGCGGTAAATCTTGTTTTCTGAAAATATTATTCAATCGTAAGACTATTTTCGTTAGCAACAATGTCATTTCTACGTACCCCTTTGTCTTTTCGTTGCGCCTTCATTCTACCTATTATTTTGCCATCTTTGATAATTAGCTTTTTCTTACATTTCTCGAGCATGTATAAACTATTGGCTTGCGAAGGCGTCGTTTCTTGGCCAGGTGGCTCCAGTTTCCTAAAACCTGCTTCTCTGTCATCTATCATGAGCGGATCTACTTCGTCATCGCTCCCAGAGTCCATACTGTATCTGTCGTCTTCGTTTAACCCGGACGGATCGTCCGACTCCGATCCCGACGTTTGTCCCTCGTTATCCGACAGCGTTTCATCCTTGATTCTTTGTTGGCCACAATTCGAGTTCGAATTCGAATTCGGATTCGAATTCGAGTTTTTTCTCTGTCTCGCGCCGCTTGCATGTATCGGCCGATTATGCGTCACAGGCTCTGAATCGTATCTATCCAACAATTGCTGGCGTTGTAATTGTTGAGCTTTCTGCCGTTTGTATTTGTTATCCGTAAAATCGTCTGGCGATTCAAAGTCGACCAATTTCGAAGATTTCTTTCTCACACGGCCACTGCGGGAGATACCAGTGACCTCTAGATCTGAAATATAAAGCCGACTGCACCTTGCCAAGAAAGAGAAAGGGTCCAAAATACTTTGTAACACAGCTAGCTACCACTCTCAACATCGATCGATAACTCAATTATTACTCTTTATGCCTACGCATCGTACACAAATGTACTGTACACCAAACGTATATATATATATATATATGCGTAGATAAATATTACAACATAGTTTGCCGCATACTCCTCCTCTCCTATTTCTTGTCAAACTCGACAAATCTTTTAACCGAACTCGAATTGAATCTCGTGGACGCGTACTATGTGATAGAACAAAATAATAGTTTGGTT
Organism: Halictus rubicundus; assembly: GCF_050948215.1. Lineage (NCBI taxonomy): Eukaryota > Metazoa > Arthropoda > Insecta > Hymenoptera > Halictidae > Halictus > Halictus rubicundus. Next base: position 16,134,239 of record NC_135159.1, read on the forward strand.
GACAAATGTAAACAAAGGATTCCCTGTGCACGCGATCGGAGCATGTGAAAGTCTCCAAAAGATATTCGACATTAACGGACCATTAACGGGTATCTTGAGACTCGGCCAACAGCCATTTCTGTCTTCTGGTAATATATTATTGAATTGTGCATTGTCATTCGATTCAAGAAATTTTATTCGAAAAATCTCATAGATGTAGAAAAAACCTAACCTCGAACGAATTGTAGCCGTCACGAGAGAACATACCCGTGGAAGGAGCAGTTTTCGTTCGGTCTGCGCATCGTCGCCCTAATTGGCGGAACTCCCACTCCCTTCCCACTATACAGCGGGTCTCGCGAGTTTCGCCACTCATTTCCTACTCACTTCTTCTGCCCACTCGTTCCGTAGTTTCGTTCTACCGCGTATATTGCTAGTGGTAGTGGAGTAGGGAGTTTGAGGGAGTTCGCAGCGCCCCCAACGTCTTCCGAGCTGCGCGAAACGGGTATGTTCTCTCGTGACAGTGCCACTTTAGTTCAACGATTCTCCGCTACGAAGGAAAGCGCTAGAAACCAAAAGTTAAGCAGCTTCGACTAAAATATCGCCAAGAAAATCGACAAATTAGCTACGTACGCGCGCAAATCATGCGAAATATTGCAAGCGGACACGAGCAATACAAGCAAGTGTTCTACAAAACGTTTTTCCTTGTGAAATAAATGCTGATCTCACCGTCACTTTTCTGACGTTTCGGAGTCACGAACATATCCATAGCGTTGCCCTGTTGTTCCGTGATGAGCTTCTTGCGCCGCGGCGTCTTCTCGGATCTCGCGTGTTTATAAACACTGGTTTGCATCATGTAACAGCAACTTTGCTTCTTTTTACTATAGTGCAATCATCTGATCGCATTTTCTTTGCCCATTTTTCACAATCGAATCTTTTTTCGTAGCTAAATTAGCCCGTTTTTATTCTATGACGTTTTTAAAAACAACTGCTACAAACAAAACCAGAATGCACTGGTGTGCAGTTCGTACTATGTACGTGCGCATTCACGACTCGCGGCGCGAAATTTGAGAATCGGTTTGTCGGGCATCGTGTCTGATCCGTGCGATTGTATTATTCTATATAGAAATTATTTTTCTTTTTATCGAGGAACTACGGTCAATGTACGAAGGATTATTGATTTCATTTAATTTCATTTTATTTTGTCGGATTCAATAAATGTATACAAAGAATTGTTCAAACAAATTATTCGAATCGATGGATCATTTGGAATCATTTCTCTATATATCGTCTTCTTGCTGCCACCCATCTTCGTCGGATAAAAATCTTCTTTTATGGCTGGTGTTCATGTAAGGTCTTAAAGCCCATTCTGTATCCGCAGCCGCTTCCGCGTCCAACGTACCCAATTTAATTTCATAGAGTTTCAATTGGAATCTTGGTCCTACTTCTGTTAACTCGATGTCCTTCCCATTGACTTTTCTGTAAGTGTGGTGTCGAAAAGATATATAATCGTCGTGATTGGCAAAAGTAATTATTCTCTTGCTATCTTCTTTGGGCACGGGGAATAGGTATTTTAAAATACTAGTAACTCTTTCTCCCAATTTTGTCTTGAAGTTGTGAAAAATAAGATGAGGATATTGTTCGGACATTGTTCCAATGTTTGGTATATCGTGTCTCATAACAACATCCGTTATTGTAAAGTACGCTGTAGGTCCGTACGGCAAGTGACAGACAACAATGGAATCCGGTACCCCTCTGTGTTCGTGTACAATTACAAAGTCTGTAACATCGTTTGCCCTACAAGCGTGAAGGAGCTGTTTCATTTCGTAGTTTCCACGATTCATTCTCTGAGAATTAGGAAATATTAGGCGCAATTCCTTGACAAACATTTTCAACCTGGAACTAGGATCACGAGAAGTGGTGATCACGATTTTTGGATTTTCTACTCCTGCCCATCTGTACTCGTCGTCCTCGTGAGAACCTACAGTTCCACCCATTTCCGTGCCCATAGCAACGGCCATTTCTGGTCCAGCGTCTTCCCATTCTAAACTGTTTTGTACGCGCAACGCGTCCTTCCTCAGATCTGGATGAATCGGTATATTTTCTTCTAAACTACGTTTCAGCTTTTCTTTCTTCTCCTGTATGCTTTTCAATTTATCTTGAACCGATTTTCTGTACAGATATTCCCTACGGAGTCTTGCTTGCCTGCGCAACATTTTGTCCGTTCGTATATGTTCTTTGCTCCTTTTTAAAATCTTATTAGCCGAAAAAAGAAAAAAAGAAACGATAAAGTCAAGAACCGATCATGACAGAAACGTAAAGGTTATGCTAAACATAAACACGTGTTTGTGAGTTTTCAATGTACTACAATGTACTATTCGACGCGCACATTGGCACATCGACATCAGAATGATCAGAATTCAGAATGACGACAGCCTTGGATTTTGGCATGCGGTAAGAGTACTCTTACTCGTGAGCGGGTGGAGCTATACAGGGTAACCCAAAAATGTTGCATTTCCTTCAAACGGGTGATTCCTGAGGTAATTGGGATTTTGTTAAGGAGTTATTAACGAAAAGTACAAAACAATCAGAGCGCTGAACCTGCCGTTGGCATTGGCCGGGTCGGAATCGGAATCCGCCAGTTGTAGCCGCGCTCTGATTGGTACGTGTTTTTCTGATCCAAGCTAAAAATTAGACTAGGGGCAGCACTATACCGGCGTGGGCTAAAATCCCGGGCGTGAGCACTTTCATTTCTTCTCTGCCTATTTCGCGCATGTAGTTGTGGGTTAGCCTTGTTGTAAAGTCTCGGCTCCCCTATTCGATCACTCGAGCACCCACTACGTCATGAATATTCATATACCGGGAGACAAGTATTTTCTAATTTGTCTCGTCTTAATCCCTTGAATCCCTCCAATCATATTTCTCTGAACTGCTCTGAGCGCTTCGTACACACGGTATTATCAACAACTAGCGTTAGTGTTACGGTCCTACCAGGTCCTACGTCCTCCGTCTGTGATTCAAGTGCATGTATCATATATCAGATATCAGTTCAGATATAATGTCAAAAGCGATGTTTTGAAAGTCTCCTTCTTTCTACAGATAATTTCTCGAAAAGCTACAAATTCCAACGATACCCGACTCTCTACCGACGTAACGTCCAACAAAATTATGGATTTGTTGGGATCTATTATGAATTCTATGGATAAACCTCCTACAGTCAGTGATAAGCAAAAAGCATTGATGAAAAGTCAGTCGCAAGTTAATCTGTAATCTATAATCTATATCATCGGTCTTTCTTCGTTTTCGTAGTAATTGTTTTCATTGACACCCCGTAACTTCTCTTGTGTACACACAGAACAGAAAGAAGAATATCAGAAGCATCAAAAAGCAGAAGCCGAAAGATTAAAAGTTTTTCGAGAAAAGGTTTAAACGTTTCCTTTGGAGCATTGCTTTCATAGAAAGAAATTTATCGAATACGTATTACCGCTTTCATTTTTATTGTACCAGGTAGAAACAAAGATTAACAAGTTCCTCCGAGATGACAATTTTAAGGAATACAAGTTCCCTCCTATGGACCAGATTCATAGAAGTATAATGTACATAGAAAAAACTATAGTTCAACTTATATACAGTGCTAGTTATATCTTGTTTCCCTGTTGCAGACACGATGTTGCCGAAGTTGCAAATGTGTGGGCATATTCGTTCGGCGAAGACGGCGTGGATCGGCATATCATGATCTTTAAGAGGGAACATGCTCCGTCCGAAGATCAACTAAATGCGTTACGTAGGGGAGAGGAATGGAACGAAGAAATAGCTAAGAGAGTCGCAGAAGAAAAAGAGAGACGCGCCAAAGAAGAAATAGAAGATGCGAAAGCCAAGAAACGAAAAGACAATTTTGTACCAAATAGTTATTACAAGGATAAGTATCAACATTTAATAGGGAAGGAAGCTGCTCTAGAAGCAGCCAAGAAAACTGAGGCCAACAGCAGTTACGGCTGTGGTAGGTACACATTTTGAGTTTTCGTCTCTTGCACGGATGGTTGCCGCTAATTCAAAGATTGGTTTCAGTTCCCAGCGAAAACAAGAAAGATCAAAGAAGCATAGAACAGACGTTGGCTGATATTCGTGCGAAGAAAAGGAAACTAGAGGAAAGTGGAAATACAGAGAAAACAAGTTCAGAAAACAAAGATAAAAGGATAAAATAGTTGAACGATATAGCGATCATCTTGAATCGAAATGCTGTATAATAAGGGTGACTTTCATTCGTTCTATATGAATATTAGTATTAATCGTGTGTACCTGCGATAGCTTCGAAAAACAAGTTATTGGCTACTATTTCAATTTAGTAGATGTATTTATTCAAAGACAAATTAACGAATTAACTTATATACAGAATATAATAATACATCCAGCGTGTACAGAAAATTTGAACGAAACACTCTATTATATGTATAGTTTTCTTACAGCTTCCGATATTTTCTTTTACACCTCGTTTATGTACAGTAATAGCTCGCGATATTTCTTCTACATGTCGACACAATTAAATATATTCCGTGGTCAAATACTTTGCTACCGATGTTCTCGGTGCAGGTTTCGGTTTGGTTATGGACAACGAGTCGAATACAATTTGCTCTTTCAAGGCTAGCAATTTCTTGAAAACTTGATTGGTTGTCGATTTATACAACTCTAGTCCTCGCACAATTACAACATCTCGAATGTAGGCTGCATTATCGTGAACCAACTGCTTCTAAATTTGCAAAAGATAATCGATAATCGGTTAGAAATCTCGGTAGCGAGAAAATTAACGACGTTTAGATGCGTTTAGATGCTGAACGATGGGAAAAAAGCAGAAGAAATAAAGGCATGTACCTCCTGTTTTAATTTCGGATTGGTAAGCGACACAACAATATGCTGTACTTGAACTCGCATCACGGACACTAGTACTCCGTCTATCGTAGCCATAAGCTCCGGTGTAGCAACGTTTAAACAGTCCTCCAGCAGGCTGATGTAAATTTTCGAGAAAGTTACCGTATTATCGGTCAATGTGATCCAACGATCGTTCATTAAGTAAGACGAGGGTATAGCTATCCCGAGATCGTCCATTTCGCACAAGAACTTTTGAAAGTTTCTGGGCGTTTCTAAATTGGTCGGTCGCCAAGCGTCCTCGGCTATATGCACCTTTACAATGTCAACATATTTTTCACCGGAATCTTGTATAGCTTTGGTTAACGGGGATCTCAGTTGACCGTCTAGTTGATAACGAAAGTCCATTCCAAGTTGCGTCAACTGAGAAGAAAATTACTTTAGGAGCTGTTTCGAACAGGTATGTATCTGTGTATATGTCTCGGTATGTGCTGTTGTTGCTTAGAATTGGTATTTTACCTGATCACAGTGACATCGAACCGAAACTATACACTCCACCAAAGTGCTTAGCGACACTTTCGGAACAAACAGCTGTTTGATTAAATGCGTCGTTAGATGTTTCACTTCTTGACTACACCATACGACCAAACCTAAAATCAAGAGCATTTCGATGAAGGAAAAGCAAGCCGGAAAAGATCGACTAACAATGTAGTACACGACTACGTCATCTATATATGTGTACCCGATCAGCAGACCGCAGACCGCAGACCGTATAGTTACCAGATGTACAATTTGTAGATAGTAGAAAAAGTTTTCGAAACTCTTTAGCAATTTCCACGATATTGCTAAAAGCGATAGCGCTAAGTTGTTTCGCGTAAGGCGCGATGCTGCCTTCTCTTTTAACTCTTTTCAAGCGTGCCCTTAGCACGGCGGTACACAATCGTAAATACAATTGACAGGCTTGAGCGCTTCTGTTTAGCTGTATCAATAGTCTGACAACGCGTCGCGCGCTTCTCAAACCACCGCCTTGAAGCGATTTTGTTTCCGCGCTCACTTCCAGTTCTTTCGTTAAAACGTCGACCAGAGATCGTCCTCTATTGTTTACTTTGGATTGTATATCGAGTAAAACCGGCGACATTTGGCAATCTTTTAAATAGGTTTTCGCCTTCTCTAAAAGGCTGAAAGCTTCTTCGAAATGGCGTTGAGCTATACAAGAATCTAAATCTTCTGCAACTTCTAGCATCCATTCTGGTGGTGGTTCGAACAACTCGGAGTCCGCGTCGTCTATACCTAAACATATGTATATATATATATATATAGAAAAAGAAAACGGACTACTGAAAAATGTGATGCAATTTATCAGAATTTCATTTGGCTCGACAATTTGATCGAATTGTACCTAGAGTATTAGAATCGAGAGACATCGATCGCGAAGGTGCCATTTTTTCTTCTTTCGACCGTGTATCGATATTCTGTGCTTGTCCATTTGGATTATCTTCGGCTAATTTCATTTTCTTCGCTTGTTCACATTTATCCAACCACTCTTTCTGAAACGAAAACGAAAACGATAACATTGAAATTTCTAGTTTTATTTCTATTTCTATTTCTATTTCTCAAACTTATATATCTCGTTCCGACGATACTCGGATGTATATTCGTTGAAACACTAACTTTGCTCGTCGCAGTCGCGCACTGGAATACTCTTGTATCAGAAAACGCCAACAGCTTGAACGCCAATTTTACCGTTCCTAAATCTCTTACGTTAACAACTGCTAAACTTTCGAGATTATACACCGCTTGCATTTTATATCTGGGCGGTCCGCGTCTGTTCCCATTCGCTAACCAAGAGGAGATCATTAATATGTCGTTGAACAGATACGCGTGAACCCTTTTCAGCGGAGTTCCTTCCAGCGGATCTAGCTCCAGCAGCGATCCTTCGTGCAAACACGTACGTCCAGGTGTTTCCGCTAAACTCTGTAAAGCAAATCTGAAACTAATTATTATTTCTTGTTTTTAACGAAGCGCGTACAAGTTGTATCGGCTCACCATCGCGCCTTCTACATTTTCAAGCAGTTGCATCAGCTTTTGCTTTTGTTCCTCTTCCTTGGAGGTGAATTCGTTGGCACCTTCTTCTCGAGATTCTGATAAATCTTCGAAGATAACACCCGTGGTTCTGGTCGACCCTAACGTGCTCAACAAAGAACGCTGCTCGCTCAATAGTTGCGACAACTGATACATTTCGCTTTCCAGATGCGAAATTTCTTTGGCTGTTTCTATAAATTGCATGTAGTTTTGATAAACGTTGCGTTTCAGCTGCGCCGACGTATTGTTGGCGAGTTCTTGAATCTTTGCTCGTTGCTGTCTCAATTCGTCCGCACCAACGCATTGTGCGCTTAGTTCTTTAACAACTGAAACGAAACGAAACGAAATTGGTCTGATATTTCGTATTCGATTTATTCACCGTACGATACTCACATTTTTCTGGACTAAAATCTTCGGTCGCAAATACTTTTGCCAAACTATCGGCCATCGTATAATACATAAATACGTACGTAGTCGTTACTTGGTGCTCCGCTCAAATTTCATTTTACGGACGTACAACTGTCATCGTGTACTACAAAGTGACAGGCATGAATCGATTAGTATGCATCGGTTTAGTTAAATGTTCAAACTACATATGCATCTTGATGCGTTCGTATGTATTTTACAGGTTTAACAGTACCTCGTCGGTGCTGATCGGTGAGCACAGTTCAGCTTTGTTGGACACAGTGATCAGTGAGTGAGACAATAGCAATGCTACGGTTATCCACACCACCGATGGCACCAATGGATAGGTAAATAACTTGTAACCAGAGAGGATCTGTTCTAACCTTTTAGTCCGCTATGCTTGTAGGGATATTGGCGCTGCCGCGCCATTCCCCTAGGCACGCGCCTAGAGAATATGCTCTGACGAGGTTGGCACTCTCAACCTCGGGCAATGCAGGCGAGAGAACCGCCCGATGTACTCTCTCGCTGCCGGACTCTCGATCGAGACAGACGTCTCGATCCTACGCTCTCGAAGTAAAGTCGAATAAAGTTGTTTTGTTGTATACACGAGTGAATCACTTTTGATAAAAGTCTCCCAGCGGTTCTGTGCAGAAAAGGCTGCATCTTGGTTCCGCATTTATCCGCGGGACCCTTAAACCTACACACTCGAAACTAGTGTCGCCATCCGTGGCAAAATGTCCCACTTGGCTGTCGGCGTATCGTTTGTCTATCAGGTTGTAAGTTTTGCTTGATTCTTGCCGGCATTTCCAATGCATCTTACGACGTATCGGCAAGAATCATTTGTTCGCAGTATCGTCCTCCCGTGAAATATCTATGTATTTTATCGAGTTGTCGGGTATCTTTATCCGTCGATATGTATGTATAGGGAGATGTTTATGCGAAGGAATATTTTGATAAAATTGAAAAGTCGATACCAGAATATATTTCGTTTTACAGCAGTTGTTCCAGCGGCATCTGCCAGTCATTCTCATTGTAGCATTACATTCACTCGCAAAACATTCATGCTAAACGGTTTCGATTTCGAGCGTGCGGTACGCAACGCATTCGCTTCGATCGTCCGATCATTCGTATAAAGACAAACTCTCGATCAATTAGATCCACGCTTTGGTTCGGATTCAGATTCGAATTCGTTTCCGTCTCGAGGGATAATCCACAGCGACTCGCGTAATGGTAAATGTATACAACATACGTACGTACACGATGGATGCGCAATATACATTCTCGCTGCAGACATGCTGCTTTCCGTCGATATCCGTCGAGCAGGTCGCCGTTCGGTCCTTAAACGCTACATAATATATGTTTCGTCCGTCGACTTAAATATAATTTGCTTGTACAAACTTGTTAAAAAAGAAAAACAAAAGAAAGAAAAAAAAAAGAAACGAATGACAAGTATGGTTGACGAACCGAGGGATCGATCGCCGAACGCGTTTCTATTGCGATCGCATACCGAATCAGTTTGCTCGCTCGTCGATCTCGCGTCGGTAAATTACATACTTAAATATCCTAGAGAGCGGAGACTGCAGAGATTGCGGAAACTGCGGAAACTGCGGAGACTGCAGAGACTGTGCGGAGACTACGGAGACTGCGGGGAAATGATATCAAATGAAAATCGACGAGGAAAAGTTCGATTTCTTACTGCAGACTCACCGAACAGACTCGGAGAATCGATTCGAAGTAGCGTATCGCTGAAAATATTATTTCATATTGTATCTTGGTTGGCACGTCGATCGGTTTCGTCAGCCGAGTGATTCGTGTTCGCGCGCAACGGTAGAAGAGGAAGACGAAGAAAAAGAAAGACAAGCAAGCGTCCGGCTGGTTTCCAGCCACTCGAAATGATTACACTAACATATCTCGATCGATCGTCCAGTTCGGTTCTCGATTTTCTCGACAATCGAGATTCGATGGGTGTCCGGGTGTCCGAAACAGTTTGCAGAAAGGTGGGATCTCATTGTCAGCCTCCGTTCTCGCTTTCGGCTCTACGATAAACCGTCCGTGCGCGTTCGAACGACATTGTCCCGAACGAAACTGTGCCAGCGCTAGGAACAAGAAAAAGAAGCCTGGAAAGCAAAGTTTGCTCGTCCCGAAGAGGATCGTTAAGGATAACGAGGATCGGTCAGGTACTTGGACGAGCGATGAAGGTTGTGATACGATCTGCATCTCCAGTGATCCCTGCGATCCCTGTGATCGGCCGGCCCGTAAGCGGGACAGGATTCGACGAAAGGAACCGTTCGCGCCGCTCGGCGATCCTGATCGGCTCGAAGGTCTCGAAGGGCGCCAGCATCGGCGTAGTCGGGTGGTGGCGGCGGCGGCGACGACGACGACGTTGGATGCGCAGCCGTTTGGAATTGCGACACACCGTAGAGGACTCCTATGGATCTCCTCCAGACGTCGTGACGCCTCTGACTCTCCTGTTCGAGATGGGTCTCTCGTCTCCTGCTCTGCGAGGATCCGCTCTCGGTCGAGTTGCTGTCCTCGCTGGTCCCCAGACCAGGGTCTCTCTCTTCTAAGCCGACCAGACTGCTGGTCACCGGGCTGCCCCGAAGACTCTTGACAGCCCCCCCGGAGTGGTAGTACGAGAGACACGGGTGAGGGATCACATAGGGTTGGCCCTCGGCCAATCGAAGCTTGGAGCCTAGGTTTCCCAGGTTTCTCAGGTTTCCCAGGTTTCCCAGGTTCACCAGGTTTCCTAGGTTCTCCAAGTTGCTGCAGTGCAGTTTCGCACGGGTCTTGTCCGCGTTCGAGTTCGCGTTCGTGTTCGCGTTCGTATCCGCGTTCGTATCCGCGTTCGCGCCCACGTGGTGGTGGTGGTGGTGGTGGTGGTCGTCGTCGTCGTCCGTCTCGCAAGAGGTGGGGCCGAAAAGCGACAAAAGGACGGGTAGGAGAAACAAGCCGTGCATGGCTCCGATGAAAATCACGAGAAACACCATCTTGAAGAACACCATAAAGATATAGGTGCCGGCCAAGACGAGCGCGATCAGGCCAAGGATCGTGGAGGTGGCGCCCTGAACTATCGGCAGGCCCAGGCTGTACAGGCTCTCTCTGACCCTGTCGTCGGGCGTTTTCTGCTTGGAGCTCATGTAAGCGTAACAGATGTGAGCGGTAAAGTCGACGCTGAACCCTATGCACATGATCAGATTGATCATGGAGATGCTGTCCAGGTTGACGTCCCAGAGGGACATGTAACCGGCCACCCCCAGCTCGATCGAGATGATGCAGAAAGCGACCCAGAGGCAGCACAGGACGTTCGGTATGAAGATGAAGCTGATCAGCATCATGATCAGCGCGCCGAACACCATGCACTGGATGCTGGTGGGTTTGACCAGCTCGAATTGATCGAAAAAGACGAAATACGGGTGAAACACGCTGGCGTTCAACGGCGATTCGCGGCAGATGCGTCTAAGCTCCTTCACCATGTCCTTCTCTTGGTTGGTCCCGCTAACGTTCACCGCCTGTATCATGAACCTGCTCGCCACGATTCGCTCGTCGGTCTCGTCGAACTTGACGTCGAGGGAAAAGCTGCTCTTCGGGAACAGCCAACTTTCTTTCAACGTCTGCATGAAGCTGCTCGCGTTCCCGACGTCGATCTCGCTGTTCTTCGTGTAACTGAGAAAGCTCCGCAACCAGCTTTCCGTGTAGATCGGCGCGCTGCTGATGTACTTGCTCGCTTCCAGAGACCTCGTCAAGTTCTCCATCTGCTGCTGAACGATCGGATCGCTGTAGTCGTACTCGCCGCTCACCACAACCTGGAACAGGAAAACGCGGGAACACGAGGCGTTGGTGTTTGTTCGTTTGCTAATTTTTGAAGCGTCGAGTTTCGAGTTTCGAGTTTCGAGTATCGAGCGAGCGCGTACCTGTATTCTGTACGGGAACTCTCTGAAGTAGTAGTCCTGTCGGTCGTAGAACACGATCGAGTAAGAGTCGTTTTTCGAGAGCTTTCGTCGATCCAAGCCTTCCTGAAGAGTGGTCAATCCGTAGAGGGCACCGGCTAGGTAGCAGGCGAATATCAGAATGACCACGACCTTGACGGGTCGACAGTTGAGCGCGGCAGCCAGATAGTCGCGAAACCAGCTCATGCAACCGTGTTCCGGGTTATCCACCGGGTTGTACGGGTCATCCCGGTCAATACCTCCAGAGCACAGCGCTTTGTACAGCCAGGAACGATTCGCTGCACATTCAGAATTGGCTCGATTTATCGTTTGCGGTTTACGGTTTACGGGTTTACGGGTTTACGGGTTTACGGTTCATCGTTGCTCGAGCTCGAGATGCCGAGAATGACGACAAACTTGGACAACGCCGACACACCGTGTCCACCGGTGTCGCGCCGGAGAAAGTCCAGCGAACCGGTTACGCAACGGTCAATGATCTAACGAATTAACGACTCTGAAACGTAACACGCGACGCGTGAGCGCGTGAGCCCGCGAGCGCGCTTTCGTGACGTAACACGTTCCGTCGAGTCGGCGATGGTAGACTTTCCTCGAGATCAAGATCGAGATCGAAATCGAAATCGAAATTCAGCGCGGCAAGTGCTGCGTTCCGATGACAGTGAAAGTCGAGGGGATTCCGAATCTTTTCTCCGTTGGCCCTTAACATCGAAAACCGTTCGCGTAGTCGAAGCCGAAGCCGAAGCCGAAGCCGAAGCCGTAGCCGTCGTCCCCGAAGAGAATAACGTTCGAGACTCGACAGCCGAAAAGTCGACCGAAAAGTTTCCTTGTTACGTTTATTCTCGTAGGCGCGTTAACGTTAACATAGAAAGTAAAGTATCCGGTCGAGGAAAATAAATGAAAGTTCAAATAAAAACACATCGAATGATACGTTCTCGGCTTGTGAAAGTATTCCGGGTAACGTCTTCTTTCCCCGCGAGTGTTGAACGTTCGCCTTTCATTCTCAACGATACGAAGCGCGTTCGCGCGTGTCTGTGCGCGCACGCGAACGCGCGCGAACATTCGAGTTACGTTGGATGTAGTAACCACCGGTCGAAACGAGTCGCGTGGCTCGCTTTTACCATGAAAATTCTTCGACAACGATTGCGTAACAACGACGGGCGAACGCGTATAATCGGCACCGAGTTCCGCTTCGACGTTTCTTCTTCGTGCTTTCATGCTTTCGTGCATTCGTGCGGCCAATTGCGGGATGAATCCCGCGGGGCTACGCTCGATCGGTAACGGTGACGGTGACGGTGACGGTGACGGTGACGGTGACGGTGACGGCGAAGGTGACGATAATGATAACGATAACGATACCGATACCATATGTACATACTTGCAACGTCTCTCCCCTCGCAAAGAAGATACGCTAATTAATTATTTGCGACTCGCTTCTCTAAAGTGTTCCGCTCTACTTGCTCCGGTTCCCTTTCCATTGCTTTCTTTCGTCTCGACTGCGAACCGAACGCTTCTCTCTGCAAACGGTCCGACGAATAAAATACGGGAGAAAAACTTACAAGACTTGGAGAGAGGCTGCACCTTGCAGCATACCAGGCTGTGGAGGTTCCTCTGCTCGCAGTAGCCGCTGATAGCCACGCATCCGGTGAAGAAGGTCAAATGGAAAACGAACGTGAAGACCACAGCGAATCCTGAAACAGGCAGAACACGCTGCTTGGTCGGGGTTCTAGTTTCGATTCGCGGACTCTGGAAACTTTCGATTTCGAGACTCACCGGAGTAGATGCAAAAGATCTGCACCGAAGGGAAAGGCGATAATATCCCGATGAAGAACGATATCATGTCGGTCAGAGACGTGATCGTTATCGATACAGCTGCCTCGCTGAGAGTCGCGGCCATTCTTTCGGGTACCGGTTTCGTTATACTGGTTCGTCTCCAAGCCGCCAACATCACGAACGTGTCGTCGATTCCGATTCCTGTAGACACCGTAAGCCAGCTTTCGATTACACGTGCATTTTCTTGATCCCCGCACAGGGATTTCGGGTCGTAGCCTAGCCTAGCCTAGCCTAGCCTGGCGGTTGATTTCCCCGTAAACAGAAATGTACCGGTGTACATCGGGTTGCCGTCAACTCTCTGCCTTTTACAAAAACGGACCAAGTTTCTGCGCGTCGTTGTTCGCGGCTAAGCGAATCTATGCTCGCGAGTGTCCGCGACAGGATATACAGGGACAATTTGGTAAGATAATTAAACGAGGTACGCGCGTTCGCACGCAATGAATCAGAATGGTTGGTCGTCTGGTGATTCACCCGGTCGCGACCGTTTACATTTTGACGACGATTTATAGCGGCTAATAAACGTCGGGCGTCGTTTATTCAATTTCGAGCAAGGCCTCGAATTTCGTCGAATCGGGAGCGATCGGGAACGATCGGGTCGCAAAACGCAAAACGCAAAACGTTCCATTTCAAAGGAATCTACGTTCCAACAGCGTCGAGTATCGTACGTGCGAAACACGTGCGCGCTACAGATTTTCTGACTAATCGTTCGATTATCGACCGTAATCTTGGATCGCGATGTAACCCGCTGCTCGCTGACGAAACGATTTTTGCAACCTTATCCATTATCCAGGCCTCCGTTCGACTTGATCGCAGCCGAGAGTTACACGCGGAACCATCAACAACCGGACGGTGATTTACGTGAAAAGCGGAAGTCTCCGTGCTTTTCTCTTTGGTCACGGTTGCTTGAACACGCCGTCGACCAAAGTCGCTTCGTTATCGATAATGATTGCGCGGCCGGCTACATCCGATCGTACCGTTGCGAAATCCCTCCTCGATTATTTTGCCTCGGTTCGTTTTCGATTGACATTCGCGTCGTTGAAACTTTTGCTCGTCGATGCCTCGTTGGACGTTCGGACAATCGGTTCGTCTAGTCTAGACTATAGACTATAGACTATAGACTATAGACTATAGACGTATGTTACTCACGGTTTTTCCTTCGCACTCACCGATCATGAGGAAAGGCGCAGCCAAGTTCAGGCCGATGAAATCCACTCCTAGGTAGATGCAGAGGCCGAATGCGGCTACCGTGGCCATCGCAGCCGACACGTTTCCCAAAAGTCCCAACCATGGTTTGCTGCGTACCCAATCGGTCATCATGCAGGTCACCACGGAAAACAGGGCCATCAGTACAAACGTGCTGAAGAAATAAGGCACGATCGTTTTCGTGTTCTCCTCGAGTTCCAGTTCCAGGGTTCTGGAGGCGAATCTCGCGGTAGCGATGTGCTGGAACACGCCGCTCTCCTCCACATTTTTCACGGCGTCGAGGAACGCTTCTTCCCAAGCTGCTCCGCTGTAAGCGGAACAAGAACCAACCAAATTCTTTTAACGGTTATTCGTAATGAATGTCTATGCCAAAGTTGACAGTTCAAGTTCTGTGCCCGTACCGACAGAGAATTCTTCGGAGATTGTACACAGTGGACGGTAGATTCGGTGCATCAACTTACATGGCATCTTGACGAGCGTTGTCAGCCGTTAGGAAGTACGCCAGTTGCAACGACGGCACAGACTCTATCACTCGATCCTCGTTTATCACGCTACCGCCAAAGTAAACGGGTAACAGGTGGATGTCCCAGGTGACCGGATTCAGCATCACCGGGAACGTCAGGTTCAGCTCCCTCTTCTCCACGTCTCTGGAAAATGCTACCGTCTACTTACGAGGGAATACCAATATGTACCTATCCTCGAGATTACGGCATCGAACGAGACCGAACCCGCCGAACTCGAGAACTCGATTTCGAAGAAATTCTCGTCGAGAAATCTCACCGGCTCGATACGATATACTTACTCCATGATATGGCGAAGATTCAGAATGTCGTTGGTGAAACATTCGTCCAGCCATCTGGCGCAGATCTGCTCGTAGGTGAACTCTTCGCCCTCGTAGGTCGCCCGAGCGCTTCTGACGATGTTGTCCAGTTGCATCAGTTCGTCGAACACCGCTGTCCTCAGCAGATTGTTCGTTCCGTCCTTCGAGGTGATGATCACGTGTCCGAAACGACCTGCAAAAGTGGCGTGCGAGGCTCGATCACCCATAAACGATCGAGAAAACCATCGAGATACGAATCCTCGACTCCTCGGTGAAATTACACAAAAGCCGGCAAACTGCTCGAAACTATCGAAACGAGGAAGCGAGGCCATGTGCTTACTTTCTCCTCGAAGTTGAAGTTCGAAGAGAGTCGCGCGTCGCTTACGTAAACATTCATCTCGGCCCGAGGTAATTCCGATCGCGATAACGAGTGGGTCGGGTAAGGTCGGTAAGATCGAATCGGGTTACAAGCAAGCTCGAACAAGGCTGTTCAAGGAAGTTTGCATCGAGCATCGTTCGATTCAAACTATGTAGCAAGAACGCGGGAAGAGCGTACATAGCGCGCGCGCGATCGTCGACGAAATTGTACTCGACACGATTACCCAGAGACCGCGCGAGGCCACCGGAGGGGCGGCCACCTAGCAATTCGAGCAAGCTGCTCGAAAGTCCGACGCGAATCCTCCAGAGCTTGTCGTTCGTCGTTCCGAAAGACCCACCTGGCCTGGTGATGCGACCCAGGTTGAATCGATGACTGTAATTGACCTTGAAGTACTGCTCGACGATCGCTCGTTCCATTTTGCTCGGCCCGTTCGTCGGTGAAAACAGATACTCTGGATCGATCTCGTAGTGGATCCTCTGGTAGCCGGTGAAGCAAATGAAAGCTACGAGGACCGGGATCACCACGAAGTAGCCGGGATGCTGACCCACCACGAAGCCCAACTTGTGGAACGTTCGGTTCAGGAACTCGTCCACGCAGGTAAAATTCTTCCACATCTGCGAAAAAGTCAAAGTCAAAGGTGAACTACTGCTTCCAAGGGCTAGGAAACGGATCGCAGTTGCAAACGCAGTTCCAACAAATCCGAACCGGATCGCCTCGAAGCCTCGAAGTCGCGTGATCGTCGAATCGAATAATCCCCGTCGTTTGTTGCGGCATTTTCTTTTTCTAGCAGCGTTTTTTTCTGCCGGCGCTTTTTCTAGCAGCATTTGTAGCGGTGTCGCAATCACGAATTAAAAGGCTGTAACCGACGTTACGTTTAAAGCGATTACTTTTGCGTCGACGAGCCTGCCTGGTAGTATACTCTCCCTCCCCCCCCCTCCCTCTCTCTCTCTCTCTCTCTCTCATCCTTTCCCATTCTTATTTTTACGATCTAGGAAATTACAGGTGCGAGACAAAGAGATTGAAAAGCTAGCCTAGCCTCGCCTCGACTGGGACCAAGAGAAAAACGGTTAGGACGTAGAAAGCCAGACCGACCCTCTTGTGCCGCGCGTACGCTTGGTCAATATACGTATTTCTTCGAAGCAGAGATACCGCGGATTGTACTACAAACGCGTATGCATGTATAGGTACGACCCTCTTACTTGTACGACGTGAGAGACCAACGGTCCTGAGTCGGTGATACGAGAGAGAGAGAGAGAGAGAGAGAGAGAGAGAGAGAGAGAGAGAGAGAGAGAGAGAGAGAGAGGTTCTACGGATATTCTGAGAAATTCATAAGATCACGCGACAGCGACAGGCCAAATGAAAGACGGAAGGAACGGAGACAGTATTGTGTCCGCGGCGAATGACACAAACTCCCGACGACTTACGCGCGTTGCTCGTCAAACGGCACGCTCGCAATTAGTTTAATCACGTAGACATCCGTCCATCCTCGCTGTTCTCAAATAACCGGAGCACGGTGGATCGTTTGCGTCTGCGGCGGCGGGAATCGCGTGTACCCGTCATCGTCGTGCCATCGTCTTTCTTCCGAAAGAATCGATCCGGTTAAATCCCAGCCTGAGCACCGGTGAAACGAAAGTTGGGGGTTTCGCACTGGCGAGTAGCCGTAGCCGTAGTCGTAACCGTAACCGATCGAGTCGATCGAACGGGAGTTGGGGACGAAACAATTTGAACGAGCGTCATCGAAGACGCGCGCAAAAGAAAACAGAGCGGTCGGACTTGACCCGAATCAGGACGTAACAATGGGCATGCGTCGAGCATAGCGGCGCGGCGCGACACCGCGACAAGATCATCGC
Source organism: Halictus rubicundus (assembly GCF_050948215.1). Lineage (NCBI taxonomy): Eukaryota > Metazoa > Arthropoda > Insecta > Hymenoptera > Halictidae > Halictus > Halictus rubicundus. Next base: position 16,151,591 of record NC_135159.1, read on the forward strand.
CGATTGTTAATTCGGAACGAGATTACGAGATTGCGAGATTACGAGATTGCGAGATTGCGTGATTGCGAGAGACTCGAACCTACTTCCGCAGAGAATATTCGTCATCGCCTAGGCACTGTTTACGAAATTATCCTTCTTCCACGAGGCGGAGAGAACCCGCACGGTCCGAGACTCGAAGAGAATCTGAGCGGTCGCTTCGGAAGCGTTCCAACATGGACAAGGATCGGCTCGAACCAGAGATACGAGGGATCGAATGACCACCCGCCGAAGGAGCAGCTGCCACCGAAGAATTAAACTACATACGTCCTGTCTCCATTCATCCTTTCCCGACAAAGGAACAACCTCTCTCTCGAGATCGTAACGCCCGCATCCAGGATACTCGAACGTTCCGGAAGGGATCTGTGTTGGGCTTTAGTATTTCAGGTTTTTAGTCTTTAGCAAGATCGAATCCAAGACCACCCGACGAGCACTCTGTGTACGGTGTAAGCGCAATCGCAGGCGTCTATTTTAGACGATAACGTCTGATCTCTTTACATTCCGAAATTCCGGATTTGCCGGAAACTCCGAAAGCCCGAGAACACAGAAGACGATTGGGTCTGGACGAGGATTCGATCGCGAACGACTTTCTAAAACCGCTTGCACTCGATTCCGTGATGGTTCTCCGCACGCGTTCTGCGTACCGCGTTCCGTGTACCGCGCGCCTCGTACGATACACTACCGGTTGGTTCAGAGGCCAACTCGTCGCAGACGTCACCGAGATCTTTCTCCATCCCGGAGAAAGTAACCAGCCATTGGGTAACAGAAGCGCTCGCCAGCTCGCGCGCCTTGTTCGATCTCGACGATTGGATAACGACCACGTAACAGGATCGACGGAGCCTCTTGTTCGCCTTTTGTTCGCTCTTTTGTTCGTCTTTTGTTCGCGGTCGTGCGAAATCGTAACAAGCTCGAGTAATCGTTCCAACGTATCCAGCTTAGGCAATTAAACCTAGGAACTACGCAATACCGTAAACTTGCGTCGTATCAGCAAGAATCTCACCGGTTATGCGATTCGGGCAAAATCGATATTGTTTGGTGTTTATCCTGCTCCACCGTTATTCGAAATATCCTCGAGAAAGAAACCTTGAAAGCGGGACTTTGCATAGACCTATCCATGAACCAAATAATGATCGAAACGGGCCGAGAAACGATGACAAGACAGGCTCGGCGATTCCGGTCACGCGGCCGACCGTGAACGTCGCTGAGAATATCAACTGGTTAATTTCACTCGACGCGGTCCTTGTCCCCGAAATCCGTCGCGTCGCGTCGCGTCGCGTCGCGTCGTGTCGGCCGCCAAGCACAAATCGATGCCTCTCTTTCTTCCTCGATTACCGAAATGTTCAAGGAGCGAGGCTTGCATCGGAGCTTGCAGAGCTTTGCTGTTCTCGTGTCGCGTGTCACGGCGGACGAGAAGAATCGCGACCTTCCGATCTCGCATCTCGAGTCCTGGGCCAAAATTATATGCGTTTCTCGAGAAGGAGGAGGACGATGATGACGACGACGTCGACGACGCGATGCTACGTACGAATTTCTCCTCTCGTGAGAACAAAGACGAACAATTACCTACATGTGTGCCTCTTTGGATCGCCACCAAAGAGGCACGCGACCGCCAACAACGAAAGTACCGCTTATAAATAATAAAATGGGAAATTCCCGGCGCACGGTCACGGCACGGCATGCTTTCACACCGACACGCTCGCGATCGCTTACGCGATTCGAGCGTAAAGTAAAATCATACGTTCGTCCTCGTGCCACCTATCCGCTGGAAAATATTGCTGGTCGGATTACAAACGAAGGAACGAAGGATGTTTCGTTTCGTTTCGTTTCGTTTCGTATCGGTCCGATTCGAACCGATCCAATTCGACTCGTTTGTGTCGTCGGATCAGCGGTACGAATAAAACCTACATAAATGAGGAAAACTTTGAAATGTCGGCGAGGTGGAGCGAGACGAGGCAGGCGAGAATTGCGTATTCGAGAGGAATAAAAAGTCGAGAAAAAATCTGATGGAAGGTTGTTTGTCGCGTTCCAAGATTTGTACAGTTTAGCATTTTTCCAGCGATCGGGATACCAAGGAAAACGGCGCCGCGCGCGGTGCGTTCCATTACGAAACCACCGACCGTCCAACGTTATCGTTTCCGAACCCTGTTCAAACGCAGCCCGTCTCGATCGAGAGAGGAACCACGCCACGTGAACGGGGCGATTTGTCCTCTCGAGGCTCTCGGCCGAACATACATAGTATCGTTCCACCTGTTTCGAGACACGATTTCGCGCCGCGGTCGGCCAATTCCGTTCCATAGAATAATCGGGTGGGTTTGCAAGCACACTCGGCAACATCCCGTTCTCGTCCAGCAATCGTGAAAATTTGAAAATTCGACAATCGACCGCGAAAGTCTCGACACGATTTCAGGTTGTGTCAGCGCGGAGCGCGCTTCTATCGACCTTACAAGTGAAACGAAAGTAAGCGCGGCCCCGCCAAGCCAAGCCAAGCCACGCTCGGTCGTTGCCTAATCGTTTCCACGCACTCGGAACGCAATTTTGTCGACGGACGAGTGACGAAAGAGCATCGATACGCGGCTGCACGTGTCTCTTTCAAAATCGAAGAAAAGGGGAAATTGGTATCCGGTGTGCGTGCGCCTCGAACGTTGCTCGAACCGCGCTACAACGTTGCTGGAACGTCGTTGCTAGAACGACGTCGCTGCTCGAACGAAATCGTTACGTTTACGAGTGTCGTAAATACCACCCATAGTTTTTCATTTCAAATGGAAATGAAAAACGTTTCACGTTGCGCGGGTTGGTTGAGGAAATTATCACGGTTAGGAGCGACAGTTACGGCAGTCTCGAGATTCGAAACCAAAGCACCGTAAAAAGTAAAAATCACGATTCCCCGTCGATTTCCTTATCGGCTTCTCGCAAAATTCATTCCGCGAACGACGTTTCTCCGCGAGGCTCCGACAAAAACGGAGCCGAGTCCGAGCTGAATCGACAGACCGGCGAACCGTTTACCATTTACCATTTACCATTTACCATTTACATAAGCTTCCCTCGTTTTCCCGGGGCGAGCGGAGCCGCAAGAAATCGTATCCTTTCTTCTTGAGCGTAATTGCACGCTTCGAAACGTTTTCGATTCTCGATGCGTTATAGTTTGCATTTCGAGGAAGCGGCGCAACTTTCCCGCTCGCGTCGCGTCGCGTCGCGTCGCGTCTGCTTTGCCCCAATGGCCACGGAACGATCGTCGGTAAGCTGTAAACGACCGTCGTTTTGTCGGTTGTTTCCGCGATCTTAAAACACACCTTGCAAATCACGCGTTGATCCACAGTTTCGGTTTCCAGTCTCTTTTTTTCTTCGATCGTTGTTGCGCTCGCGTCTCGCTCGACGCTCGTTGTTTTCAGAAAACAACTGTCACGCGACAGCCTCGTTCCGATTTTTCCACCGTGTACCCGACCCGTTGGATGTTGCAAGAATCCTTGCCAGAACCGGGCAAGGATAGATCCAAGGGAAAAAAGGGCACGCAAATGCATCATTTCTGTCGGATCTGTTCGATCGGTTACGCGCGTTGTCTATCTTGCTTGGTGTGCAATGCAAGCTGTCTGTCCTCGAGGTCGCGCGAAACAACGACGCGTCGCGTTCTTCTCCATCGGCGATCCATGGACGGTGGTACGGTCGTTATCGTAGCAACGGTCGACGATAAACGACAAGTCGTAATAATTAATGACGCGACCGCGACCGCAATAATCATCTTTTTCACATATCGTTTCCTCCGCAAAATCGCACTTTTCTCTTCGTTTCGAACCCAAGGAAAACGAACGAACGTTTAGTCGATCGAAGCATCTGTGGATTTGTTCGTGAAAAACCGTGGTCGCGTAACCGCGTCGGCGGCGTAACGATAATTGAATAATAGTTATGTCGACCGTTGTTGCGCAAGCTGCGAGTCAAAGTGAAAGCGCGTCAATAAATAAAAAGCAACATTTTCCAGAGATTTATGGAGGATCCGCATCGCGAACGATGCGATCGTTTCGCCGTAACGTTTCGATAGAGTTTAACGCGTTGCAAACGTTTCGAGCGAATCACGATTCGGTGAACTGATTTTCGTCGTAAGAGAATGTTCGTTGCACGTAATTTGTTCGTTCGTTCGTTAGAAATTCTGGTACGCGCGCTGTTACAGCACTCCAGAACACCGGCGAGAACCAATCTATTCGAATCGCGAACGCAGTCTCTTCTCTAGAGTTTCTCCGACGCGCGACGGTTTAGGCGACTGGAATCGGTAAATTTGCCCAAGAAAACGGATTCGTCGATTGCTGTTGGAACCAACACCTCTAGTGGATCTCGAACGTCTCGTCGACGACACGTCCGAATCGGAGAATCAAAGATCAAAGTCCAACTCTGGATGCGAATCGATTCCCGATCTTCCAAGACTCGTATTTTCTCCTTGATCAGTCCCGATCCATTTTATATCGCGAACAAGACCAGAAGACGGACGATGAGCGACGAACGACGAGAAAGGCGAGTTCACGGCGACATGACCGTTTCTCAGCAATGTCCCGTAGCCGTACCCGTACCCGTACCCGTACCCGTACCCGCTACGGTACCAAGTGGCGGCAAACGAAAATGACTCGACGACAGGGGTCCGACGCGACGCGGAACACGTCATTTTTCCGCTGCGATCGTAATCGCTTACGCGGATCATTGTTTCAGCTTCTCTTGACGTCACTGCGAATCGAGCAACGTGACCGGTTTAGCAATATGCCTCTTGGATCGTTTTCGGATCACCGGTCTTGACCGATATTATCAAAATTCGTCCATCGTCTTGCCTACCGGTAGCTAGCCGACAATAGCACGCGTATTTTTCGGGAATCTTCGAGGTGACCGGCGGTCATCGGGAAATCTGATTTTTAGACAATTACTGTTCGAATCGCCACCGGTGATCTAGGCTTACCTAGACACGCGCGATTAATCGATTGCACGGTGAAAATTGTTGATCCGCGCGGTGTCCCGTGCGTGTTTCATGCGCGTTTCATTCGCGTTTCATTCGCGTTTCCCGTCACGTTCCTCGGGCCACGAACGAACGTGCGAGGAACGCAAAACGCGCGATTGCGAGCAACCACTCGTCGAGACACGATACGTATCGAGGCGCGTAAGTCGAAATTATCCGTAGGTCGGCAGTTTGCGGATGTTTTTCACTTTGTAACGAAGCAACGATCAGTTTCCTCTTTCGCGCGAATCGTTATTCCTCGGCCAGTTTGTACGTCGCGGAGTTGTTCGCATTTCCAAGAACGATATTACGACGACTTTCCAATGATTTTGGTCGTTGGCTGGAATTAACGAGCGCCGGTGAAACTGATGCGACAATCAGCGTTAATAGTTTTTACGGTGTCTTTTTAAACCTACGATGGAATCGATGGTTCTATCGGCGTGCTTCGTTGCGAAAGCCGCTGGTCGATTTTACTTTGAATCAACGGCCATCGAATCTGTTGGATCGATCACGATTAATTACTCGTAATAGCTACTGGAGGCGATTGCTCTTTAATCTGTTGGCCCGAACAACGTGCACGCGCGCGCGCTCGCGCAAACTCGCGTCTAAGAGAAAAAGGGAAAGAAATAGGGAGAGAGGGAGCAGCGAGTTCGCGCGAGGGACACCTGTTCGCGAAAAGTACACGTTGTGCTCGACGCGTCGCGTCGCGTTGCGCGGCGGATGCGGTCATTTCGAACGAAACTATACTACGTAGGTATATGTATATGTACGTGTCGATCATCGGGAAGACCGATGCTAGAATCACCGCGGTTTCTCTGATCGGGAAACCATGCGAAGAGAAGCGAAGCGAACCGAGCCGTAGTCGGCGGCGATCGCGAGCGGAGGAAAAAAAAACGTTAAAAATAGAATGGAAGATATCCCCTTGAACGGTGGATCCGTCGATAACGAGTTATCCCCTCGTAATTCCCCTCTGCACCGAGGTCAACAGTTTGTTACGGGGACGGTCTTGTTCCGAGAGGGTACCAACATCGGCTCGTCTCTCGGTTCGATTCAGCTTGGCTCGGTGGTTGATTGACCGACCGACGACGCGCATTCAATGACATACACACGGTATACAATGTACAGCATACCTTCTCGACGACAACAAGAACAATCGAGAGCATTAAAAGTAATGACAACGAATAATACTGTCGGCGCATCAACGTCAACCGGTGTGCCGAGCCGAGCCGAGCCGAACCGGGCGAGCGCGCGCGCGCGCCCGCGCCCGCGTCTTCTTCGATTGTCCACACCCGACGAATTGGTCTGCCATCGTCACGCCAGCAATTACGGTCCTCGTTGAAACCGGTTGATAAAATACATAGAACACGCGCAAGTCTTTGGATAATCCGGAAGAAAGGATCGTGCCATTTTCGTAGAATTCGTCGAATTCTTTTTAGAGAAAGTGGCCCGTAACGCTTTTTAAAAATAGCTAAAATTCCTTCGACTTTCGTATATGAATGTCTCGACTGAACGCTTTCTGCTACGACGCGGTACGATCGTTTATTTGATGTTGACGAGACACACGGGCAGAGGTCCCGAAACACTGCGAAGAATCGTGCGTAGTCAACGACATCCCCAATTGACCAGAAACTTAAGAACGTCGAGTAGTCTCCACGCGCGAATATGTACGCTCCTTTCTCCTGAACGCGATCCGGATAAACGAATGTCGTTGAACTTGTGTGTTGTTACAACGTTACGAAAGTTTGAATAAACCAATCAATGTTTGTCCTTAAGCAAATATAAAGACGAGTTTCTTTGAAGTTTGTAGCATGGAAAAATTGAGTTGGTCCCCTAGCGATTCTCCTCCCTCTCTCTCTCTCTCTCTCTCTCTCTCTTTCTCTCTCGTGTGCGCGACAATAAAGAAACTTCCTGTAATTTTGTTAAATTGTCTACAGAACGAACACAGAGAAAACACACCGGTCGACTCGTTAAATCAAAAGCCGACGCTCGTTCGCGATAGAAAACTGCCGTACGAGACGGTCGAGGATTCGAGTCGAGCACGAGTTCCTAACTGCGAAACTAACTCGATAAGCGATCTACGAGAAATCGAAAGTGCAGAAATCAAAGAAATAAAACTGGAGAACGGGAGCAGGAACGCGGTCGCGATGGTTGCGCGGTTGGCTCGATCCTCGAACAATATCGATTTTGTTTTTCGAATTTTAATCGGAAAAACTAAGCGCTGCTCGGTAGCGAAATCTACCTTTGAAAATTCGAAATCGGAAAAGTCGTTTTAGCAAAGATGCTTGGGTGGTGTCGCGTGTCGTCCGAAAGATGGGAAATGTGAAAACTGGTCGATTCGATTCGGTTTCGAAATTTCCGAGGGACCAAACACCATTGGATAACCATCCGTGACGTTTCCGTGTTGTCTTATCGTACATGCATATATGTATGTATAATATATTCTATACGCGCCGCGGCAAACGTCTGGTATTACCCCTCGCAAACGTATGCCAAATAAATCACCGAGGAGTCGAAAACTCTTGACGGAAAAGCCAAACAGCTCTTCGACACCTGACGTTGCGAATCGATATGCAAAAAACTCGAACGTTTAAACATACATGGTGTCGTCCTAGTATGCACCAGTGAAACTTTAACCGGTCGACGCGACGCGACGAGACGCCGCAAGACGCCACGAGACGCGTGGAAGCTCGCAACGCGATAGATCTCGGTCTCCGGTAACCCAAAACAATCGAGTATCGAGTATCGAGTCTTGGTTTTCAGCGTTGATCGGTGCAACGTGTAACGAACCGGGTTACGAAGTTACGATTTACGACCCAACACTCGATACACGTGTACATATACACGCGCGCGCACGCACGCACGCACGCACGCACGCACGCACAAACACAATTCTCTCGCAATTTCCCACAGTATTCTTGCATACGTCTCAAAGGAGTAAACAACAAACAAACGATAAACGGTGAAATTTTGATCGAAATCGTCTAGAGAAACTGTAATCGCGTGTACGTTCGCGCGCACTCGCGTTTCTTTCGAGATCGAGGGATCACTTTCCCGAAAAACAAATATCGCGAAACGTTCCTTACATTTGGAACCACTCGTTTATTCGAGACGAGTAGCTCTAACCTTGTGTCGTCGAATCTTCTTGTTCAAACCGGCCGAGCAGCTGTCCACGCGAGTCGATCGCGCCGTACAAGGTTTCCTCGTTGTTCTCGGTAGCCCCGGTAGTCTCTGATGTTCATCCGCGCCTCGTCGATTCCAAACACCGGCGAGTCATCGTCGACGATCCAATCAGCCGACGAAAATATCGCGAACGGATCCACGAGTTTGAGTAGTAGCAGCGCGGTGAAATGCTCGATTCGAACTGAGCGCCGAGACTCGCGCCGCTAGCCGCGAGCTCTCATTCTCGTACTCGTACTCGTTCTCGTTCTCGGTCTCGGTTGCGAGCGGCGAGCTGCGAGCTGCCAGCTGCCAGCTGCGAGCTAGGACACGCGCCTCTCTCGCCACCACTCTCTCTGTCGTTCCTCTCGTCTTTACTTTCTTTCTCCCTCTCTTTTGACACACACACACACACTCTCTCTCTCCTCTTAACGCAGTTTCTTTGGTCCCGCCGGTCTTCCTCGGCCGAGAATTTCATTTTCTTATCTACCTTCTTTCGCAATTTGCCGACCGGATGCGGAGCTGGCCGACTTTTCGAAAAAAATATTTCAACCTTGCGCTCGATATCGGAATATCGGAATATCGGAATATCGGAATATAGTATCGGCACGATACTCGATAACATTTCTCGTCGGCAAAACTTCATCTAGGAAGGAGAGCAATCGATCCGGGAATTTCGCAGCGGACCCAACGACGTAACGCGCGCGCACCGTCTATCCCAATCCACGTCCACGCGGTAGACGGAAGCAATCAACGTTGCTGCGCGCTTATCTAGTTTGATACTTCCTTCCCAGCTTACGAACGATCGTACATACAACACAGCAACCGCGTAAGCTGACTTTCTACGCTTTCATGGACCGCATCAACTGCAACTGTTTGTCGTCGTTCGACGCGACTGCCGTCGAAATTCGAATTATGAAATTCGAAACTCGAAACTCGAAAAGAATCGTCTCCGCGTCGAATCAGCTTTAGGGCGGATATTTCGATCGGAGATTCGGCCGTAACCTCTGGTTTCCGGGGTGGGGGCAGAGCACATGATCCGAAAGGACCTCGAGAAGACCGGACCACGTGCGCCGGCCGATACGACGAGTTGCAATTTACGTAACGAACGTGCGCGTAACCCGTGGTGAAATTGCGAGCGCACACCTTACAACTTACAAGTCACAAATATAAGCGATGAACGACAGTCGACAATCTAGAATCGGTTGATTTTCGGGCTTCCGTTCGCGGAGGAAAAAATCGACTTTCGACGAGTTCCTTCGGGTGTCGATCGATCCGGCGAACGCGCGTCGTTACAATAGACTCTTGGAGGACGCGACGCGACTTCGAGTGGCGGATAATTGGCGCGACATAGGACAAAAGTAATTCTCTGCGAAACAAAGCGAGGAAACCATGCCCGAAAGAATAGCGGGCTTTGCGACCGCAATCACCAAGGTCACGAGTTTCGAATCGCGACGACGATCAAACTGCAATAAAGAACACAGACCATTCGCAACAATATTGCGGCTTTCCGCTCGACAAAGATCGCGTGAATTCGCGAATCGTTATTATTTCGCTTCCTTTTCCGTGAATCGTTGCACCGCATGCCGTTCGAATACGCGAGCACGCGTGTAGCATACATACGTATAATACAAATGCACGCTCGTTACACTTGCATAGCCGAGACGATCGATCTATTCGTATTGGATCTAGACGGATTCAAAATGCGTATAATAGCGGAAACGGACGCCCTTTTACGACATTAACGATGAAAAGATTCCGGATTCCGGGTGCCGAATTCCGAATTCCAAATTCCGGGAAACCAGCAGCAGGTGCTCGAGATAATATCGATCGGACGAATCGACGCGTTCTCCTAGTTTCCTACGCTAGGGTCTAACCGAGCAGGTAGCCGCACATGCGCTCGACGAACGGAGACCTCCCGGTCGGAATCCCGGTTGAAAACTCAACCGTTGATTTTCACGGTTCCGAAGAATGGATGTGGGGAGGAGTTGCGAACGAAAATATGCGACCCTTCGCGATTCACGATTCACGGTTCACGGTTCACGGTTCACGGTTCACGGCTGACGGCTCACGGTCCTTTGATCAATACGACGAACAATTTGGAATCTGCCTCTCGTCCCAACCACATCTCTCTCGGAGGAGACAATTTACTCTGATTTCCTCTCATTCTCCGGTCAAGTCTCGCCGATTCGGGTAAAAGTCGGTGTCCGCTGGTTAGAATTTACGATCCAGATCCCGGCCCCTGCATATCGTTCGTTTCGATTCCTGCCGGGTGGTGAATCGTGTTGGATCGCGTTCGATCGACAGGGATCTCGATCGATGAGATATCGCGGAGCGCTATCGAGACGAGGCGAGACAAAATAAAGTATTATGAAATCGATTAGAAATCCCCGAGCACGAATGCGTCGAACCCGCGGACTCGCGAGACGTCGAAACCGCAACTTTCTCTCCCTGCCGGCTACAATGATTTTCCTCGTGCATCGTGAATCGTGAATCGTGCATCGCGACTCGCGTTCGAGTCACGCTAATACCCGCGAATACTCGCGACTTTCTCGACGAACCCACGAGAAACTGAGAACGACGAAACTCGACGAGTACGGTGGGAAATGTTTCGTGCGCGCCGATCGACTACACGCACCGACGCGACGCATTCGTACACCGATTGGCCGGTGCATCGAGATCGGAAGATCGAGCAGACCGATAATCGCGACGAACCGTTTCGATCCTTGACCGACCGATTTACCAACGCTGCGCAAACAAACGTGACCGCGTAAGCGAGCAATGTCGCAAGTGGAACGCCGTTAAACGCCGATCCTCGATCGCGACAACGGTGGCAATGATCTTGCCAAGGCTGCAAGATCAACGACGATCACCGCCGAGACGGTGTCGTAGCGCGAGAAGATGTCTGCTCCGCGATCAAAGCGTGCCGAAATCAACAAACTAGTCAACTTTATCCCCGCGATCGACGACGCTTCTCGCGCTGCCGTGCTACGATTTCCGATCTCGTTGTCGTCAGGATTCTCGTGTCATTTCTATGCCGGCCAACTACCAAGCCCAGAGATGCCCGACCAAAAGAATACCTACCGAGCAAACTGTTTTCTTTTCTTTTTTTTTCTTTTTTTCCAGTCGAACCAGTTTTTCGATCATCCTAGACCTCGATCGATCTCCACGCTCTACGTATACGTACGTACTCTATACTCTATCCGCTTTTCCGTTCGGTAAGTTTTCCCTCTCACTTTCGAACGCGCGACGTATCCGATTCGTCTACCTCTTATCCGTGTTGTGTCGCACGTATATACATATGTATTTTCTCTGACGTAAGTGTTCGACGAGACTTGTACATACGGTAGCACGATTTCGAAGCGTTTCGTTTCGATGAAACAAATTCAAATAGCCGTGCGAGTCCATCGAATTCGCTTTGCGCGGAGAAGGGCCGATATCTCGGAGTACGTCCAGCCGATTCGGATCCGGAACCGCTTTTCCTCGAGTCTGTGTATCATAGGAACGGGAAGGTATCAGGAATGCTAAAACTATTTTGTTTTCTCCTCTCTCCCTCTCTCTCTCTCTCTCTCGCTCTCTCTTCTCCTGGCTCATTTTTCTTTTTCGCCGGCAACGTACGTACCAAGCGATCAAACGGATGTTGACGTCATCCGTTTGCTCCACCAGGAGGCCGGTACGCGTATGCACGTGCACACTCGCGCACACACGCGTACGGTCGTATTCGCCACGCGAGGGAGGAACGTACCGTAGCTGTAGAGCGCGTATCTAACCGTAAATATATTCCGTTTAAGGTTGATGGCTAGATTGTCCGTAGTTGACTACGGTTAGTCTCGACTACGGGCTCTCGTATCAGGCCAGTTAGCTCGAGTTACGCGTACCTCGAGCTCGTGGAACTGTAATCGGGCGCGTCTACGTCGTCTGCCGACTGATTGCCAATTCAACGCCCCCGCGAGGCTCTGCCAACCTCTCTCTAGCTGGATCTTCGACCCGAAGAAGCCGGCGACATTCGCCGCTACACTGACCGCTGCGCCGCCTCCACGATCGTGTCCGTCGTTTAACGTATATGTACATGTTTACGCTTCGTTCATGATCCCGGCTGTTTCAATGCCAAAGCGGTCTCCGCTCGGACGCGTCGAACCCTGAAAGCATCACGGATTTGCAACTTTGTAAGATACGCGATGCCTCGAGCTCGAGCATCGGTGAAATCGGAACGCCGCGACGCGCCGCGCTGCGGCGAGGAATGGCGTAGATGGTTAAGACAAGATTCACAGGCATGCCCGAAATCGGAAATAGATACGGCGGCGCCTGCGCTCCTTGGTCACCTACTTTTACCCCCGTTAACAGCAGAGCAGACAACTGCGTTTAACAAACGCATTCACCCGACCAATGCAATGTAAACACAGTGCTCCGGTGCTTCCGTGCACAGTGCACAGTCCGACGGGTCTCCACACACACGTATGTGTACGTACATATATCTATGTATGCGCGTATCTACATATTCGTAAACGCTCATTACGATGATATACCCTATCCTTGGAGCAGTACTTTTTACCATCGTTGATACAACTGGCGCCCAATAACGGGATCCTCGTGTAAACTTTAAAACAACCGTTCGTGTAAAAAGTCCAAACTAAAAGGTAATGGAGGTACGAACAACATCCTACGAACGAGCAATCAATGATTATTCCGGCATTCTCGTCGAATGTCGCGCACTTTCGTCGGAGGAATCAACTCGCCGTTCAGCGTGCCGGATCGAAACGGATTTAAAACAGAGGGCAGGCCGATAGAAAGAGAGCCGTTCTACGCATGCGGGCTCCGATAACCTACTCCTGTCGCAAGGAACTCGGCTTATCTGTCCGCGGTCGCAGAAAAATGCTCGATTAAGGGCTCCAGTTTCGCTTCCGTTCCATTCCATTCCATTCCGTTCTCTGGACCATCCGTAATTCGTAATTCGTAATCCGTAATGCACGATCCGCGACATCGCCAGAGAGTGCAATCGCCAAGGTGACGTCGCACAGGTGCAAAACAGTGAGGGTGACTTTGACAAGACCGTCACGAGAATAACCATTGCGTTTGTCGTACGCTAACTCGCTCCTGTTGCTGCCGTTCATGGAAACGTCAACATTTACAAACGCGAGAGCAAAACCTGCGGTCCGTCGTGCAATTTCCGTCAGGAAACGAGACTCTGGATAATTTCATCGAGGGAGCTCTCGTCCGTCGCGTCGGCCCCTCTGTACTTTCTCCTTGCAAGCGCATCCGACATCCGTCAACCGTCAACCGTCAACCGTCAACCGTCAACCGTCAACCAGGCGTCAACCGAAAACAACGAACGTCGCGGAAAGTAAAAGTTCCAGTTTCAGTCTAGGGTAACGCGACTCGTTTCTCCGTGTCTGGCCAAAGTCGCCAAGCAAGGCTGATACACCTATAACCGATTCCACGAAGAACGTCGATATTGTGCCCGCGATCGTTGCACGACGACGTATTCTGCGCCGGGATCCCAGCGTCCGGAGCTCGCCGGATATCTGAACAAGACGTACACGCGACGAGAAAAATCATTATTTCGGTCGGATCGAACCGAAAAGACAAGACATGTTAAAAGAAGAGATACGACCGACAGCGCCGTTTGACGTTTTTTCGTTTAGATCCGAGCCGATTCCAGGATCACCGAAGGTGTCGAGGAGTCGACAGTCGAGGCCGAAACCAGACGGTTTCCCCAGCCTATCGGTCCATCGAAACGTCTCTCCTCGGTTCTCGAACGACACGGCAAAAGGATTATGTAGCGGAGTAGCCGATGAGAGAGGATGCATCCTGGAGCGGTGTCGTTGAACCGGATTCATTCTGGTTGTTTGGCTCGGTGCCGGTGCCGGTGTCGGTGTCGGTGTCGGTGTCGTCGTCGTCGTCGCCGTCGCCGCCGTCGACGAGGCCGCGATAATCGGCGATCTACCCACGGGCTCGGATCCGGATCCGGATCAAGATCCAGATCCAAATCCAAATCCACCCTAGTATCGAAAAAGCTTGCAAAATGTTGGCCGAAATGGTTCGACTCTCCTACCAGCATCGAGCATTTTATTGCTACGTGATCCTCAGCGTCTGGATATTCCTGCTCGTTGCCGGTAATTCGATTGCTCGCCTCGTCCCGTCCCGTCCCGTCCCGTCCCGTCCCGTCTCGTTGTTCGCTCCGCTGAGAAAAGAATAATCTTCTAGAGATCGCTTACGCTTTGCGACTCACTGTACGATATACATACATGCGTAATACATACGATTATTGTCGGTAGCGTCGATATTATGCTACCGATGCGATATCGGAACGCTGGTTTGTCGTAACGTAAACTAGCTTGCGCGTACTTGGACGAGATCGCGTTATATCGGGTTTGTTGGCCTGCTGTAACTGCTGCGAGTCGTAAAGCACGCGTAAACGTAAACGTACTTACGCCACAGCTACGCGACCGTTCGCTGCTCGCGTCGACGTTTCTTACCTCGAAACCCGGAGGAATTTTTCCGGCGATCGAGTAATCGTCGACGTAAACGGCGTACGATACGCATCGATCATATTTTCTTTCTAAACTCCGTAGGTATGTACAAATACATCGGCACAGATGAGAAGAGTTCCGTGCAGACGAGGGTCTCGGGGAACGACGTTTCCGTTCGAGAATTTCCTAGAAATTTCAAGGCCGACGTGAAAACGAAAAAGATATTCCGATATTGCAATCCGCCCAACGAAATCGTCGCAGAATCAGAAGGTACCCGGGGCCGTTAGCGGCAGTGTTTTCATTTTGATTCCGACGAGCGTACGCGTACGCGAGTGACTCGGTGACTCTCGGGGATGCGATGCACACTTCCGATTACACGCACTGTAACTTGTTCTGTTTAGGTAAATTGGATGGAAATCTAACGCTGGCCGGTGTTTTGGTATTCGTACGGCACGGAGACAGAGGACCGTTGGCACATATTCGAAACATAAGCATAGTAAACTGCGGCGGAGACTTTGCTTCCAGCCCCGAATTGGAAAACGTCTACCAAAGCTACGTCAACTTCCTTCAGAACATTTCGAGTTACTCGAGGACGGCGTGGGCGCAATTCCTCGGACCGTTCCACGGGTTTCCGATGCTGCCCGCCAACTCGAAGGACTGCAGAATCGGCCAGTTGACCACCTTGGGCGTAGCTCAACTTCTGAAAACAGGAATCGTGCTTAGAAACGCGTACCATCATAAACTGAATTTGGGCAACGGCACGATATCCGGCAAAGACGTGATCGTCTACAGTACCAGGTATCGTAGGACGGTGCAAAGCGCGGTCGCGTTGCTGTACGCGCTCCTCGAGACGGACGGGTTCCAGAATCTGGCCAAGATCGGCATGCAGGAGAGTCAAAGCTACGCGTTTTGCAACACCGACTGCGCGTGCCCGGCCGCGGAAAAGTTCTTCAAGCAGCACGTCAAGGTAAAGCTAGTCTCCGAATACGGATATAGGTATATATGACCGGACCGTAACAAAGGAAACGATTTCAGGAAATGTCCGACCATCTGAGGTCCCATCCGGCGGTCGCCGAACTGATAAGGCAAGCGTCGAACGCGGTCTTCGAAATCCCGGACCAGGCCCAGACGACGGATCCGAACACGTTGAAGGACGCGCTGTTGACCTACGTTTGCCACGGAGCCTCTTTGCCCTGCGTCGACCTCGACTCGCAGCGAATCTGCGTGAAAACCGAGCACGTGACAGGCCTGTTCGCCTACAGCGAATGGGAGTCGAAGCAGGTCGCCAAGAGCAGCAATCGTCGAAAGTACGGACTACTCAGGGCGTACGGGCTTCTTCGAAACATAGTCTCGTACATGTTGCGCATCATATCCGAGGCGAAGCCAAAGATAGTATTGTACTCGGGACACGACAAGACTCTCGAGTACCTGGCCACCGCTCTCGGCATCTTCTCCGATCGATTGACCATGCCGCACTACGCTTCCCGTTTCGTCATCGAGGTTTATCGCGTCAATTCGAAAAACGAAAATCACGTGGCCAGCGATTTTTACTTTCGCGTGATCGTCAACGGAAAGGACTTTACGCAAAAGATACCGTTCTGCAGGCACGCCAATTTCTACAGCGCCAGTTACACCGAACGATCCTCGGACGCCGAGAGAATTCGCAAAGATTCGAAGCTTTGCCCGATCGAGACCATCATTCGTCAGCTTCACGACGACTACTTTGGTCCGTTTAACGCAACCAACTTCAAGGACGCGTGTACCAGCCGTAAACGAGGCTGATTCTACCAAGTTATTCCACTTCGAAATAACACACCAATCTACGGCACCAATTCGAATCGCAGTCATACTTTGATCCGCAAACTGTCCCATTCGAGTATTCCCGCACGAGATCGTCTCCCAAACTATTACATAATAGATATATATATATATATATATATATTCAACTTTGATCGAAAACCTAGTCTCAACTCTACGTTTCGAGACCATTCTTCGAACAACGAATAATTTGGTGGATGATCGCGTGGAAAACAATTGTAGCACAGCACCGAATTCTTTTCTACGCGTGTAGTTTACTTGTGTGTTCGGTAACCTTCCGGCTGAAACAAATTTTCTGCAGTCTGATCGTTACAACGAACCACTATTCGTAAAACCTAGTCCCCGATTACTACGACAAACTTTCAAACCAACCAAAACGATAGTAACAAATATATAATAAGATACGTAAGATTTGCACCGTCTTAGACCGTAATTGTAAATGAATAACAAACGAAAGCCTTATTCTTAGGTTACGTTTATCAAAATCGAACGTAGCTTTAAATACATATACGATATGGAGGACATATACCTGGTGTCTCGAAATACGCGATACAATTTGGAAACAAACAAGTTACTTTCTTCGGATTGTATTGGATATTTTACGACACTCTGTAGGGATGCTAGACGATTGCCATATATTTTATCACTCACCTTCTTGTAAATATGTAAATAACATCAAACTTTCGACTTTTTTCCGAGAAAATTGTTCAACGACGACAAAATCCTGATTAGACAGCGTTTGAAAAGAATAATACATGTACATGAAACGATAGAGTCTTGTGTGTATCTTGCTATCTCCGTTTAACTGTTTACCGTTTACCGTTCATCGTAATCGTACCAATGAATTAGTATTGTTTCAGACCGAATCAACTTCCTTTTGCAAAGTAAAAATAGTCCAGAATCCTCTTGGGAAACGATCGCTCTAGCGCGCGGTTAACCGGCGACTGTCGGGTCTTTTCGTGCCAGTCGGAAAACTTCGGGTACTCGGCAAGTGTTGCGATGCCTATTATGTACATCGCCGATCAGCTACCGAAACCGAGTTTGCGTTACTGTACGTCGGGTTGCCTATCCATTTCAACATCTACAGTCGTCGACGAAAACGAGAATAAATAAGAGATGGCATGAGTTTCGAATGTTTCTTCATTCCATCTGTATTACATTATATTATATTATATTATATTATATTATATTATATTATATTATATTATATTATATTGTAATAATATTATAGTTGTTCTTTCCTTTCGTTTTTCGTTGAAATATACAAATATACTGAAACAGCACGAATTCTCGTCTCACCGGTTTCATAAAAAGTCATTGCATTGAGTTTATTCACGATATAAAAACTTACAGTTCAATAATAAATAAATACTAGAGACTTATAGTTGACAAGGCACTGGTTCGCATCCTCGATAGGACTATAACAGATTACAATTAAAAATAAAATCTATCCTACCTTTGGTAAAACGTGATATATGAGCACAGGTATTTAGCACTAATCGTGCTCGTTTCTCCCGGGTAGTTCAAAGTCCTAGTAGCAACTTTTCAAATAGCACACGATACGGTAAGTGAGTAGGCTTAACGCGAGTTCAACAATTGCGATTACTATCCTAGAATCTTATTTACAATTCAAGTCCATAAGAAAAAATAGATATCGCGAACGATCGAATTCCAATAGAATATTCCTGAATCGAAATGCCCGACGTTCATTCTTACCTCATTCGACGAGCAATTTTCGACGTGCAATTCCGCGCAAACTAGCAAAGCCTGCACCGGATGCATTTGAAAAACAACGCGATATTTCACAGTCTTGGAGTACGTTTGCCATGCTTGCCTCCTGACGCGTCCGCGACTCGGACCGGACGTCTATATAATACTATTCGGGATGTATCTGACGATTTCCAGACTCGGCCATCGCTAAACCTAATGTCTGTTGTATATTCCTTAACCGTTGATAATGTTCAAGCGCGAATCCGTCGAAATTACCATCATCGCTGGAAAATGTAGAATCATCTTGATTTAAGAAATAAATATTCGTATGCGTCGAGAAAGATATACGAATCGAATTTAGTAGATTCACTCACTTGACGAGGGGTCTTTCTCGAACAGGAGGCGAATGATTCGTGGCAAGTTTAGGCACCGGTACGTACGACTGATCCACGTTCCACAGCAAGGTCTTCACTCCTATCCTTCTGCCCATGCTCCATCTGACGTTCAGCCACTTCATTCGGTGGATACTGACGAGAACCAGAGCCGCGCTCTTGAAACGCACCCTCGGCGACTTTTTGTGCCGGCCTACGGTAGTGTAGGATCTTTGCTCGCTGGTCAATTGCGCGAGCGTAGATAACGTGTTCTCTTCCAAGATCTGATAACTACCTACTATGGTCAACAGGTAACGCTTCTGGTAAGTTAGAGCCTTGCGTCTACCATCGGCTCGCATATATTTTCCATAAAAGTGCAGCAACTGCGAAACAAAATTTCTCCGTTTTTCCTACGCTTTGTTACCTTTTCTATACATCTGCATGTTTAGCACGTATACATATACTGGTCACGTGTACATGGAATGGAATGGAATGGCATTGAATCGAATACCAAAAGAAACGTTACATCTACCTTATTCGTGTAATCTTCGCTAATCGCTGGGTTCGCACCGTGAGATTCGATGCCTCTTTTGACGCGTGATTCGAGCAATTTGACTCGTTGGCCGAGTTGCTCCTTATCTTCCAGCGCTTTCACGAGCTTCTCCTGAAGCATACTTTTCTCGTTCAGGTACTTTGCGTTGTTCTCGCTGAGATCCTACGAAAGAAAATATTATCAGAGCTATAGCATATACAATCTATCCAATTAGTCCAACATCATCGTCGAATACCTTGATCTTCTGCAAGAGCTTGGTAGGCGTGTTCTTATCGCCAGAGTATCGGCTCTTCGATTCCTTGGTAAACTCCAATTCCCTTTCCGCGGACGATCTCAATTGCTGTTGCAACTCTGCGATCGTGTCCCGCAACTTTTTCTCTTCGTCTTTGGCAGCGAACAATTTCTTCAGCAGATTCGTTTCTCTCTCCCTTAGCGTCTCCACCGTTTCGGCCAGTTTCATCTCGCGTTCGAGCGACTCTGTCAATTCTCTCTTGGACTGTTTCATATCGGCTTCCAAATCCACCTGTCCAACAGACAATTTTGTTGCACGAACAAACGAACAAACGAACAAAGCGCGCGCGCATACCAACCATCACTTCTCTTGTGTTGTTAATCTCCCTTCTCAATCCCTTGAGTTGGTTGTGTTCGCTGGTCCTCTGCTCTTGCCTTCTGGATTCCGCATCCGACATTGTTTTGATCCTCTTTTGGAGCCATTCGCACTCCTCCTCTCGCGCTTTCATCTCCTCTTTGGTGCGGTTCAGATCTGTTTGAAGATGCTCCTTGATCCCCTCGACCAGGGCAAGGTTGCTTATCAATTTCTCCTTCTCCTCGACTTCCATCTCGAGCTGCATCTCGAACCGATTCTTCTCCGTTTGCAACCTTCTCAGAGTGTCCTTTAGTTCCGCGTTGTTACGCTCCTCCTTCTCGAAGCTTTCCACCACCGACAAATACTTTTTCCTCTCGGTTTCCAAAAGGTCTGCCAGCTTTGGCAACTCGTCCTCCGACTTTTGTGACTGTACGTGCTCCTTCACCAAACTCAACTGTATCTCCAGGCTTTTGTGCTCCTGCCGCAACAGTGAAAGATCGTTACGTAACTTTGCCTCGTTGTTCAGAGAGGTCTTCAGCTTATTCTGAAGGTACTCGATCAGCTCCGAGGCCTGCACGTGGCCGGATTCCATCGATCTATGTTCTTTCTCGATTTGGATCTTCAAGCTGCGAATCAAGTTCCTCTCGGAAAAGAGTTCCTCGTTCAGCTTCGCGACCTTCTTGCATTCCTCCGCCAGATCCGACTTCAGCTGGAAGATCCGACCTTCGTACTCGGCGATCTGACACTTGAGCATTCCCCTTTCGATCTCCAAGTCGTCTTTCAGCTTTTTCAATTCGTCGTTGATCCTATTCGCTTGGCTCAATTGTAATTTTAATTCGCTGCTCCTTTCAACCGCCTCCGGATGTTCTCTGGATTGAACTTTGCTCTCCGGTCTGCACACACCGTCCTCTTGGTCGCTTTCAATGGCATTCATCAGTCGCCTGTCGAGATGCGCCGACAAATTCAACTCCCTTTGCACCATGTCCTCGATGTCGGTGTCGTCCTGCGAGCGCTCTGCAAGTTTAATCATCGTAAAAGTCTACATATTGTGTGCGTGCCTGCGTGCCTGCGTGCGAGAGCGCGCGCGCGTGTACATATACATATGTACGTACACGCGGAGAAAAACTACAATATACGCGGCGTATATGAGAAAATATAATATCGTATACTGTATACTCACGCGCAGCCAATTTTAAATCCGACAATTCCTTGTTCAGCTTGTCTATCTCGTTCCTCGACTCAACGTTCAGTTTCTGTTCTTCCTTCAGTTTCCTCCGGAGCTCGACCACGTTACCGGACTCCTTCATTTTATTTTGTATCGTCTCCAACGCTCTGTGCAGGCTCTTGCTGTCGTCGTTCATTTGCCGTATCACTTTGTCCTTCTCTTTCAAATATTCCTGCAGATGATGAATCTCCTCGTCCTTTTCGTTCGAAGGCGAGGACGCACCCGAATAGCTGATACGTCTGACCATTTCCTCCAGCCGTCTGATGGTCTGATCTCTATTGTTCAAGCCTTCCGTCAGCCTCTGAATCTCGTGTTGACACTCGACGATTTCTTGCTTGAGCATCTCGTTCTTCGTTCTGAATTCGTGCAATTGTTTGTCCTTCTCGAGAGTCTCGTTCCTCATCCTTTCCAACTCGTTCGCGTTCTCTCGCAGCAACGAACCGCACTTCTTCGCGTGTTCTTGCTCCTTCTCCTTGATATCCTCCCTCAGCTTGTTGTTCTCCGAGTTCAACTCCGTGATGATCTTCTCGTTGATCTGCATCTTGCTTTTCTGCTCCTGGATCTCCATGGTTCTCAGTTTCAAAACGTTCTCCACCTCTAAAAGGTCCTTTTTGATTTTATTCTCGGACGCCGTCGACAATTCGTACTGGTTCTGGTAGAAACACTTGTCCCTGGTGAGCGTCTCCACGACTTCCTTCACTTCCGTTTGCAGCTCGTTGTACAGCTTCTGCAGAGACAGCAAGTCCGCCTCGCGTTTCTCCAAAATCTCTGATTTCGTTCGCAACTCCTCTCGCACGGCTTCCAGTTGATTCTCCAATTTTTCCATTTCCTTGATGGACTCGTTGATCGAAGTTTGAGCGTGCTTCACGGAAACGACGCACACCGACTCCTTTACCGATGGTTCTCGTCCGTTCTCTTTCTCTTTCTCCTTCTCGTCCGTCGTCGTGTCGTTCTCCTCCGAGGTGGACCTCGAATTCCGGTCACCGTGCTGTAACAAATCCATCTCCGAATACTGTTGATTCGACATGGCCGACAAACTGTGAGAACGAGAGCCTAGGTCCAACGGTGGCACGCGTAATCCAATCTTATCGGTGCCGGTGACGGTGCCGGTGCCGGTGCCGCTGCCTGTGCCGGTGTTGGTTGTGGAAATGTCCAATAGCATCGCCGACGAGTCATCCACGACTTTAACCGATGCGAATGCCGTGGGAATTTTCAAGGTAGATATGTTTGGCAGCATTTGAGTGGAACTGGCAGCCCGTACGGCCTCGGTCGTTTCCTCGCATTCCGAATGAATCGAGAGAATGTCGCTCAATGTACGAGCACTATTCTTTGGTTCCGTTTGACGAATCAGTTCTTTGAGTTGCGTTTCGTCCAGGTTCAACGAACAATACAGTTCCAGTTGCTTTTCTTTTTTCGATAACTGATCCTTCAGGTGATCGATTTCCTCGTTTTTATCGGCCAGCACAGTGTCGATCAGCCGCGGTAATTCCAGCTGAGAATGTTCCTGAACACCGACTTTCGCCTGTAAAATTCTATTCTCCTCTTCGACGATCTCCAAATGTTCCCTCAGCTTCTGGATAGTGGCTCTCTCCGCCTGCACGATATTCGCGATTTCCGCTTCCTTCTCCTGCAACAGTTGGTTCACCCTGTCCAATTGACTTTGAGTATCCCTCAGTTCCAAGTCTTTCTCCGCTATGGCGCACTCCAACGACTGAAATTTGGTATTGGCTTCGTGAAGCTGCAACTCGAGCCGCGACGTCGCTTGCCTCTGCGCGAAAGGCGCGTTCTGCTTGTGCTGCTCGAGACGGCCACGCATCGCCTCGATCTGGTACAGTTGTTCGGAGGTGGTTTGTTGCAAGATCTCCTGCTCCGCCTGCAACTCTTCGTTCTGGTTCTTCAGAGCGACCACTTGCATCTCCAAATCTTTGATCCTCTTGAACGCAACCTCCTCCGCTCTCGCGTGTTTCATCATCTTCTCCTTGAGCTTGAGCAACTGATCCAACGGCAACATTGGCGGTGAAGTAGGATCGTCCGGAGTAGGACATCGTGTCGCGTCGATTTGATCCCTGATCGACACGTCCTCGCTGGGTTGACTCAGACTCAAATTAGAGCTGCACATGTGCACCGATTCCAACTCTTTGATCCTCTTGTCCAACTGAACTTGCATCTCGCGAAGCTCCGACTTCATTTGTTTCAGAGCAGTGGAATTAACGTTAAACTGTTCGGAGCTCAGTTTGTGTTTCCTCAACTCCTCCTGTAAATCGTACCGTATCTTACCGTACCGTATCTTTTTTCTTTTCTTTCTTTTTCAAGAAAGAACCGTCAAAAGTCCTACCTGCAAGTGATTGATGTGCTCGTTGAGCTGCTTACTTTCGATGCTCATTTTAACCGTATCCAACTCCTGAACCAATTCTTGTTGGTTCTTGGTTTGAGCAGCGATCACCGTTTCCAATTGACCAATTTGAAGCTGCAAAGACTCTTCCTTCTCCGACTTGACTTCCAACTGTTGCTCCAAATCGGTAATAATGTCTCGTAGCACCCAGATCTTTTCGATGGCTGCTTTCAGTTCGCTCTCCGTCTCCACCTTCTTGGCTTCCGTGTCGGACATAAGCGACGACATTTCCCTCATCTGAGACTCGAGAGCCTCCACCTGAATGACACGGTAACCTTTTCATCGATCATCATCTCTATTCGTACCGATTCGTTCGAGTACCGTGTACAACAACACCGCCCCGCTAATTACGAAACAAAACACCATCAACACGTAAAGCGTACAAGAATCTGTTAAAGAACGTACTCGCCGCGTTGCTATCTAAGCCTCCAAAAACCGCTGTAATCGCATGCATAGAAACTTAAAAAAAATTCATCCGATTTTTATCACAAGCGATCTCTCTCTCTCTCTCTCTCTCTCTCTCTCTCTCTCACACACACACACACACACACACTCTCTCTCCACAATACACTCTGAACACCTGGAATAATGTTGATTATTACCGCGAAATCTTATGATAAATAGAATACCACTCACAGTTCCATTGATGTCAGATGTTTGAAGCACGGGGACCTCTGACGTTGGTTCAGGTGATAGTGTAGACTGCTTTGTGCGACATACAGAAAACCAAAACCAGAGTGCAGGAAAACTCGTGTTAATACAATTAGTGAAGATGCGTGGTTATAAGCTGCCTAATCGCAGTACAGATATAATAAATATAAACGATGAGAATCGTGGAAATCAAAATTAATCGACAAGAAACCCTCCACGCCTTATCGATAGTCGAACCGTTTTTCGCATACTTGCCGAGTCAGTGAAAGATTATGAGAAAAAGAAAAAGAAAAAGAAAAACCCAATCCTTAATGTGTGAAAACGTTTAGTTAGTTTGTGTACCTGAGGTTACGTATTAATTGATTCGCACCAAAAAATAAGTAGATTAATCGTTGGTATTTGAAAGAAGGATAAGGTAAGACAAGATCTATCCTTCCTGTTCTTTCTCCTGTTCCCCCTTGCAGACAAGCAAACGTCAAATTACCTCTGAGGTGATGCGCAGGTCTCTTCCCTTTTCGCGTTCACGCTCCTTCAGTTGTTCTTGCAGAAGATGAATCTGTTTTGCTGCCTCGTCTCGTTCCACTTCTCTTTCGCTAGCTTGCTCATCCAAGAATCTGCGCGTCGCTTTCAATTGTTTATCCGCTGCCTCGATCTACGCATATTTCCATCGAATTAAACATTGTGTAACTGTCACTGTAAGCGTAACTGCTAACAAATTCAATCTTTCATTATAACAACACACCGAAGACTGCAAACGTGCTGTTAACCGCGCGGTTAATCGATTTATCAACGACTGAAAACCGAATAGAATATCGAAATCGAGGACTAATAGAGTATCGAAAACGTACGTCGAGAGATGCAGAGATGCAAGAACAGATATATTAGTGAATTGTGCGCATGCAAAAGAAAATACACCATTACAATAATCGAGGTTCGCATGCTACAGCGTTAATCGTTAATCATGGGATAGTTAGACGCGATATAAGAATTTCCAAAACTACATATGTACGCGATTAAAGTTAATACTAACTTACGGAACAGCTCTTATAATAGTATTAGTAACTCTATGATTTACCTTTCGGCAGCAAACCCTGTGAATGTATGGGGGAGGAGTAGGTTCTAAAGGTACCTGCCGGCAAGATAACAGAACGCCAATCAATTCTTTAAAAACTGTATCACAGACCCCAGGCACAATTGTACCAGTTCGTGTACTTTTTTTTCTTTTTTCTTTTTTCTTTTTCTTTTTCTTTTTCGTTGTTCTTCCAAGTTGCACACGCGCAATCAAATGAAACAGATAAACAAGTGAAAGCAAATCATTTCTTGGAATCTAGTGACAAAAAACCAACAATGTGAACATCGATGCACGAATGCAACGAGGCTACCTCTAAAAAAAGATTTTGTGCAATACGTACGAAAACGGAAACGGAAACGAAAACGAAAACGAATGCGAATACTAAACTCGTAGCTACAGAATATAAAGTATCGTGTACAGAACTCGTTTTCAATATGCAATACACCACAACTTTCTTTGTTTTTCTTTCGTATAGAGCATACCAACAATTCTATGTAATAATAAAAATACATGCAATCTGTGCACCGTTTCTCGACGAATGACAATTCGGGTTTACCTGTTGCTGCAAGTCTTCCTTCTCCTTCTTAGCATCCTCCATCAACTTGTCGCTCTGTCTACACAATTCCTCTATCAGTTGCAACAAGACTGTACAGTCTCCACCTCCGTTCGACAATACGTGCCTCGCTAAAAATCAATTGGGATCGTGTCAAAGAATGCTTCGGAAAAGACAACAAATTGTTCTATCTTGACTCGTTTACCTTTCTCCTGTAGATCCGAAAAGTCTTGCAAGGTAATTTCTACGCCAACCTCGTCGTTCTCTCCGTAACCTTCGGTAATTACCTCTTTCTTGTTCTCTACATCGATCAGCTTTCTTTGGAGATTGAGGACGGTGAGTTTCAGCTGTTCCGTTTCCTCTTGGTAGTTCAGGATCATCGATTCCGCATCGTGCAGCTTCAGAGTCAGCTGTTCGTTGATCTGATTCTGATTCCGGACGACTTCTTTCGCGGAACAGCCAGTTTTTTCATCTCCGTCGTTGCGATTGGCAGTCGAGAGAATCTCGGCGCTTTCGGACTTTAAACGTCGCACGCAGCTGTTCAATTCTTGTCTCAGTTTCTCGGCAATGTCGCTCTTTTCTTCCAATATCGTTTGCAAGGTATCGTTATCGCTGTTCATGATGGAGATGATTTCTGTGGTTTGCGGAGCGAAGTGAACCCGCTGAATCCTCGACCGAGACGAACTCGATTTACCATCGGGTTCTTCGTTCTTCGACTTTTGAACGTCCTCGGCGACGTTGTCTAATCGATCCTCGCCACCGACGCTGACAACGCTATCGCGGAATTCTCTTTTGAATACTTGGCCGATCAGAGTATTGTTGACTTCCTCTTCGCATACGAGAAAATATTTTAGCAGCTCTTCGACCAAGGTCTTCAGAGTGGCGCAAGTTCTGTGCAAACTATTTCTGTACGACAAAAGAAACAACTGTGGAGGTACGGTGGATCCAACGGTACTTCAAATATCGCGATACTTTAAAAGACGAATACCTCTCTTCGAGAACAACGGTGGGATCCGCAATCTGAGACGAGACTTTGTTCGAATCGAAATCGTCTCGAGTTTTATTCAGCTCTTCTTGATGACGGTCTATCATTCTAGCCACGTTGCGCGAGTATTCCTCCTTGAGTCGTTGCACTTCCGCCGCATGAGCCTCTTTCAGCAGCTGCATCTCGCGTTTCGCATTACCGGTCAGTCTGTCGCGCAACTCTAGCAACTCTGGCGACCAAATGTCGTCAACGTCCGACTCGACCGACAGCAGAGCCTATTCGCACGAACGATTATCGTATAAAATAAAAGCAATCGATTACGATACACCACGTGAACGCAGATAAACACGGACAAACGGAACATTTTACAGTCCCATTCAACTCTCCCTCTCTTCTTCTCTCTTTCTCTATGCGAGCAAGAAAACGAGTATGTAATATGTAAATTCCTGTGTCTACAACTACCTGCATCTGTTCTTGAAGCGCATTGACAATATCCAACTTAGCGAGTGCGATTTGTTCTTCCAATTGATGGTTGTAGGCCGCTCGCAGTTGCGTTAATTCACCGTTTTCCAACGCACCCGCATCCCACTCTGTTTGACAATGCTGCATGCACACATATATGGTCACACAGTAGCATGTTAGTTACAACAAGAGAAATGGTAAAATCGCGCGACTACACCGACGTTGACCGTATAATTTTAGCTACCCTACAATTATTTCCACCCGAGACATGGACAATCGCATGCAAATTATTTCGGGTAATAGAGGTGGGTCGGAATACAAGTCGGAAAATGTATGTCTGCCAAACAAAAAAAAAAAAAAAAAAAAAAAAAGAAGAAGAAGAAGAAGAAGGAGAAGAAAAGAAACGGGGAAAGCATATTCAACACACAGAGGAAAATGGTGTCCAACGTTTTAACACAAAACAAGGAGAAAGAAACCTAACACAAATATATGTAGTCCGATCTGTTATTTACACGAATGTAAAATCCAGGAGATATCGTGTACTATAAAGCGGGGACCGGTATAATAGAATGCTTACCCGAGTTACCATATTTCGTAGAAATTCCAGTTTCTCTGGCTCCCTGTTATCGTACAATTCCCTTTCGTATTTCATCTTCTGTTCGTCCAACGCCTTCTCGTAATGCAGTTTCACCTCGTGCACCTCTATTATTTTATTCTGTAGTTCCTGCTGCAACGCTTTCACGGTTGTCTCGAGCTCGGACTTGTTGAAACCGTTGCTATTGTGTTTCGACGGTTCGTCCGCTAACGGAGAAGCAACCCTCGAGCTACGTTCGGAAAGATTCGAAACGTTCATACAGTCCCCGGCACCGCCGAAATACAACCCTTCCGTCAAGTCTGCTATTTCGCTGTCGTTGTCGGACATCTTCTTCGATTGCTGACTGAAGATCTCCTCCGAATATTGCTTCTCCATCAGCAGACATTTCTGTTCGAAATACGTCCGCAACTCTTCCATTTCTTTGGCGTGCCGCGTCTCTAATTCCGTTTTGAGATCACGCAATTCCGTACTGCCGTCCTTCTCGCTCAACACCAACGACTGAACTTTTCGAATTTCCGAGGCGGTCTCGGCTTTGATCGCGCTTATTTGTTCATCGTGAACGCAAATCAACGCGTCGATCTCCATTCTCAACGAATCTTTCTCGGCTCGCAGTTGACTCGCGGACTCTTTCAACGAGTGCACGGTCCTCAGTTCTCGCCTCAGAGCCTCGTTCTCCGTCTCGGCACGATGTTTCTCGGCTGCCAAATTATCCGCCAGTGTGGAATAGTGTTTCGCTCTGTCCTTGACTTGATCGTAATCGACCTGTTTTTCCAGCAAGCGTTCCACTTCCTTGTTCAATCTTTCGTTTTCGTGGAAAGTCGATGCCAGCTTCGCCTGCAACGAGGACGACGACGACGACGTCGACGACGACGACGATGACGACGACGACGCCGACGCCGCAGCCGCCACCGCCGTCACAGTGTCCGATGATTTGTTGTCCTCGTAGAGAAGCCGGTTGGCGTCTGTAGTTTGATCGCGCGTAGCGTTGACGGTATCGTTCGCGAAATCGGTTCCACCAAATTTCATTCGCTTCGTCGACGCACCGTCGTAACTGGACGGCGTTGGCGCCGTCGAGAGATCGAGTTTGCTCTCGTTCAACGCCAACGTTTGATTCAACTTCTCTTCTACTTCCGCGCACTGTGCCCACGCAGTGGCCAATCCGTTTTTCAGCTGGCGACATTCCTCTTCGGACTTTTCACATTTCTCCGACAACTCCTGCACCTTTCTCACAGAGTCCGCGAGTTCCGCTTCCCTCTGCTCCAAACTGAGCTTCAGTTTTTTCATTTCCTGTTGGTCTTCCTCCGTTTTATCCAACGAAGAATCTTCTCTCTTGCTTTGACTAGACAATTTACTTTGTTGATGGCCGGACAAATCTGCTTGCAAACAACTCTGACCGTCCGAGCGATCGTTTCTCAACGATACAAGTTCGGACATGTACTTGTCGCACGTGTTTCTTGTGTCCTTTAATTGTTTCTCGTACGACTTTTTGGTTAGATTCGCTTGCTCCAGCTCCTCCTTCGTCTTCCGAACCTCGTCTTCGAGATTCTCAATTTTACCGACCAGGAGCTTCTCCAGTTCCGCTTTTTCCTCGAGTTTCTGTCTTGCCAAGTGAAATTGAATCGCAACTTCGTCGTAACTTTGATAAGCGGTTTCGTTCAGTTCACTGAACGTGCTCGCGTTCATACCGCTCAGTCTGGACAAGGACTTTTCTAGGCCGAAAATTCGATTGCTCAGCGTTCGTTCGTGCGCTTGACTATTTTCGATCAACGACTGAGCCGCGGAGTATCTCGACGACAAGTCGTCCAGTTTAAACTTTAAACTGTCGTTCTCGCCCTTCAATGTCGCGGCCGTCGTCAGAGCCTGTTCAAGGGAACGTTCGATGCTCTCTTTCGATTCTAGAATCGCTGTCGCGGTTACGTATTTCGACGTAATCTCTTCCAACTGCAACTTGTGCAGCTTAATCTGCTCGCCCAGCATTTCTTTCTCTTTCTGATGTTCCAACTGTTGCATGTGCCGTGCGTTCTCCGATTGAACTTTCAGCTCGTTCACTTTTGCTTTGTACCGATTCAGTTCGGCCTGTGCCGTTTGCTGAGATTCCGATCGATTAACCAATTCGAGTTTCAGAGCCTCAACGGTTTTCTTATAATGACCCATTTGTGCCTGGAATACGGAAAGTTCTTTGGCGTGTTTGGTTTCCAGATCGGGCAACTCTTTGTTCAAACGATCAGCCAGCAGTTTATTTCCATCCTTGAACTGTTTCAACCGTTCCTCGTACTTTTCTTGAATGTTCATTATTTCCGTTTCGTGTTTCGCAGCCAGATCCTGCGAAAAAGAAAGAAGACGTCGAATCAATTACCCAAGTTGAATATCTCGAGGTGTTTGAAGCGCTTCGTCACGGAAACGGAAGCAAACCTCCGTCGCATTCCATACTTTTAACTCCTGTTGATGTCGCGCCTCGTTTACGTTTGTCTCGGTTGTGAATTTTTCTAGAATATGTTGCGTGTCCTGCTTGATTTTATCGATGCGTGCCTCGTACTGCTTTTGCAGTTCCAAAGTCTCGGCGACGTTCAAATTCTTGTCAGCTGCACCCAAACGAATCTGTTGATTCAGGTTGTTTATTTGCAATTTGTAGTCGCTGATCTCGGCATTTCGTGTCTCTCCCTCCATCTCCAATGTCCGCGCGTGTTCTTGAATCTGTACGAGCTGCCCGTTCAATTTCTCTATTATCGATCTTTGGTCGCCCAACGTGGCTTCCAAAGCGTCGATCTAACAAGGAAATTAATCAAACGATCATGGAAACGAGCCGAACGAGCCGAAAGATTCGTTCGAATGGTTCGTACGATACATACTATACGCGTGTATACGTATACGTATGTTTGTGCATACGTATAGATACGTAATACAATATTTACCTTGTCCTGCATGTTTGCGCTATTTACTGTACCGGCACGACCTCTGTCCGGAATCTGTATAGCATTCAGAGAATTTAGCTGAGTAACGAGATTATCTCTGGCAGACAATGCTTGCTGCAAAGACCATGTCAACTCTTCTATCAAATTGTCGCGTTTGTTTATCGCTTTCTCAAATTCCTGCAACTGTTTAACAAAACACAATGTCATTCGATCGTTATACATACAAGGTGGACAAACCAAACTGGACTTTCCAGAGTGCTCCCTCTTCTTCTATAATACCGTAGATATTTGTAACGCGATGTACCTTTGTATGATACAACGAGATAATATCTCTGCCATGTATACTACTGTTTTGACTTTGCGAAGAATTTGGGGACGAAGCCTCGGCTCGTAAGTGGTCTATTTCGGCGTGCAAAGCTTCGACTATAGCTTCTTTTCCTTGTAGCATCTCTTCCAACTGAGCTACCCTCCCGGCGAGCCCTTCCAAGTCGCCGTCGGCTTCTCCTTCGCTCATACTGACGCTACTTTGGGTCATGTCCCTCGACGAAGCACCCTCGTGCACCTATGTTACGTAGAAAGCGCAATCATTGATTTTTTTGCCCATTTTATTCGCGTCAACAACGTCTGGTGCCTTCTTACATAAGACTCTCTGCGTCCAATGGATTTATCGATACGAAAAGATTCGTCGTCGGATGCTTCGTCCATCTGACCATGACCCGTACCTTTGACTTTTCTCTCCGCCTTGTACTTCTCCAACTAGAAAAAAAAAAGAAAACATTCGCTTATTTGTATTTGCTTGCAATTTTATTTTTTCTATGAACAAAAAGAGCCGAAAAAACGAATAATGAATAATTGAAAGAGGCAGTTTTTTACTCTTGTTTCTCCAATTGTCCATCTCCGTTGTGGGGAGATGCAATGATTGACAATTAAGCAACGCAAAGGTGTACAAAACTACATACGTAAACGATGCGAACGAGATCGCGTAAAGATTGTACCGAAAGGTGACCACCAAAAATCGTTTCATCTCGAAAAGGATTAATAAGATCGTTACAAGGACCAATTAATCGGAAACTAAAAATGAAATTATTTGATATCGAATACATACCATTTCTCTGCCAGCTTCCAAAGAGCGTCTTCTGCGTTCATCATCGTCCGTTGCTTTGCTCATTTCATTAATAAAATCAAATCGACGATCGTTTAATAATCGACTAACGGTAGACGATGTCAATGATTGATTGTTGAACGATCACTGGCTCGATCGTCATCCATTACATTTCAAAGCATGTGTCTGAAATCCAAACCGTCTGTATCGATAAACGTTTGACCGTTGACGATTTATAAAAATACGAATCGCTATAGCGTACGGTATCGTGTCATAGACCTTCGATGAGATAGACCGTGAATCGAGACTGATCGAGACCTCTCGGCTCTACACTACATATATAAATAGGTATCCGCTCGAACGGTTAGAATACTTTCCCGCTATAGGCTCGTTTCCACTGGTTTTGCAAGAGGATGGCAACCTCGTAGCGAATACCGAATTGCAACGAATCAGTGACCAACCAATAACGAACGTTTCACACGTCATTCGATCGACCGAGTTCTGTCCTCTATCTTTCGTGCGTAAAACCCAGACAAAATAATAAATTGCGCGCGAAAAAGCAGCACCATCTAGTAACAGGATTAGTGCTGCCCCCTAGTCGAATTTTTGATCCGCGCTAAAAATGATGTAGGTTCTGTTCCAGGCTAAAAGATGATGCATGATCTATATAGAAGAAAGAACCTAAACGAGTGACGACCGAAGCGAGTACGTACTTGTACGGCGATTGTAATCGATTCTACATACAAGTAAGATGGAATAATGAATGATATGAATATTATACGAATTAGGAACAAGTGTATATAGAATGTGTGTATAAAGTGCATAATAGAATGTAGAAAAATATAGTTTAGGACAACTGAAGTCAATAAGTGAATATTATTAGATATTTCAACCGATACAAAAGGATTACGTCTCTTTGAAAAATTCGTATAGCATCGTATTAACGCATGATTCTAGTCTAGTGTAACTTGATTTAGTCCGACGTTCGTTACGACTGAAAATGATTTCGAATAACAGTTTCGATAAAATGTACTAAAAGCACGACTAAAATTTCAATTTAAACGATACTCGATGTACCGCCATTCTAATTATCGAGGAAAACTTGAAGAATTCGGCACCGAGTGCGCAGCTGCCGCGCGAACGTGATTCGTTGTGGGATGCGCCGTATGTTCGATGCGGTCGATGCGATCAGTTGTTTCCGAGTTTTCGAACGGGTTGTTTCTCATTCTCGCTTCGTTGATCGTTTCGTTTCGTTTAGTTTCGTTTCGTTTCGTCGTCGAGGCAAGGATCGAGTAACGTCGACGAATCGCTGCGATCAACAACGTACATTAGTTTACGACTACACAACACAGTGCGATTCACGAAGTGTTGACGTTCAGTGTCTCCGATTTCTTCCTTTTACGCGAAGTTGATGCTTCCCGAGTGACAGAGGGATTCTACCGTAGAATCGAAGAATGTTGGATCGCGACACTGCGATACACCTCGTCGCTGG
This sequence comes from Halictus rubicundus, assembly GCF_050948215.1. Classification (NCBI taxonomy): domain Eukaryota; kingdom Metazoa; phylum Arthropoda; class Insecta; order Hymenoptera; family Halictidae; genus Halictus; species Halictus rubicundus. The sequence goes on from NC_135159.1 coordinate 16,184,701, forward strand.
AGGGTGGGTTTCGCTTTCTTTTTTCCCCGCCCCCCCCCCGCTCTCTCTCTTCTTTTTTCCAGCGTTTTGAAGAAACATAACCCTTCGCTACGCATTCGCGATCCACGATTCACGGCCAACGCCGGTGTGACGGTCGTGCGAAACCGCTCGCGTATCGAGATAGGGGTATTTTGCGCAGTGAAAAGCACACGTGAAACACGAGCCAAAACCATGCATATTTCGTGCGGTCGTTGCAAACCCGTCCAGGACTGATTCTTTTCGTTCGAGAAGCAAACAGATTACATAAGAAACACACAGATTCAATTATCAAACTATTTACGTACTTGTATGTTTACCTGTGCTTCGGCTCGGTTATGCGCGTTTCGATCTCGAACTTGTTTTCGAGAGCACGAGGCTGCTGCGTTCTCGTCCGCCGAGATATCTATACGTATGTACATACTACGTACTACGTGTTACCTTTGCGATAAGTTTCACACCGTGTTCGAAGCGATCTTCAACATTTTCGAGATTACTGTTTGTTGGTAATAAACCGAAATAATAATAGCAAATCTATCTAATAAAGAATAGGAAATTCAAAGGGTTGCGGCGAGGGGTGACGGGGAAGCGGGATCTACGACATTGTAGCCGGCTAGATTTACGTCATCTTTGCCGGTCCTATATTGTGTGCGTGTGCGTGTCGTGTACGTGTCGTGTACGTGTACGTGTCATGTACGTGCGCGTATAGTTCGGTGTACAGTGAATCATGGAAACGTTTGGATATTCGCAGTAGATAATTTGATAATTAGGCGTCAAAGTATCCGAAATATCAATGTTGTTCTAACGAGAGTGCCGCGTCTGGAAAAATCCGAGGAAAGTCTGTTAGCGGTGCAAAGCTATTCGTGGAGCAAATTCCTGTTGCATCATTAGACCTTTGGCGCTAATTACACATTCGAACCGTTGATCCATGCTATGCACTGATCTTTCACAATCGTATTTGTGGTCTTCATAATCGATGCACGCGTTACCAAATCTTTCGACTATGTAAATATAGACATGATAATGCTAACAATAACAAACAATAACCATAATATGTAGTAACAAGAACGACGGCGACAACGACGACGACAGCCACAAAAACAACAACAACAACAACAAAAAGAATACTTGTTATTTCGACAGAAGAAATTTTACTTTGTCGTGGGCCACGGTGCGGTGTGCATTGGTTGTGCGCGTAATTGATCGTCCCGATTTAGAAACCGGTGTATTTTCGAGCGGCGCGTCGGAGATTTTTCGTGGTGATTCGAACGAGTATGTATGTATGTATGTATGTATGTATGTATGTATGTAACGTGCGAACCTCGGACGTGCCAATACGTGGGCGGAATTTATACATGAATGCGTAATGCGGATTTTCGGATTACGCTGACGCCATGCTGGCCGGTTATTTCCCGAAAGATTTCTCGCGGGAATTTCAACCGATCCCGGCCCTTCCTGCTCTCGACACTCGGACACTCCGACACGGCAACAGATCGTTTCGAACAATCGTTGCTTCAGGCAGTTTTTTGAAGATACTCGAGCGTACCGTCGATTTACAAAACGCGATTTTTAACGCATCGCAGACAAATATTATTGCACACGATGTTTACAAAGGACACGCGCTGCAGCGACCATAGTTTTTGAACGATCGTTTGTTTTGCATCTTGTCGTGTCAGCGGTACGCGTTCGGCTAATTTAATATACAAACTGCGGATCGTTATCGTCGCGATGTTATCTGCTATTCAAATCTGGACTGTGCAGCGATCGTTGTTAAAGAAGCATCTATGTAGTCATAGTTTCGTCCGCGTACTACAGTCCTGATTTTGTTTTTACAGAGTGGCCGGCACCGCGGGTGCAATAGTCACTTGTCCCTTGGAAGTTGTGAAAACGCGGCTGCAGTCTTCCTCTTCTGGATTTTATCCACCTCCGGTAAACAAAGAACTGACTTCTGGCCATGTGACTTGCAAAAGCTTTCCGAAACCGGAACAGAGAAGGCGATTGTGCACAGGAGGCTACACAAGGTAATTCTAGTACACGGTGTTTCTGCGCTATACATATAATACACATATAGTATGTATATGTATACGTGTACGTAGAATATAGAAGTAGGAAGCTACAGGAGGGAGGGGCTTATTATGCCGTATCGTCGAAGCGATATCGTTGTCGGATAGTACCAGCTCGAGCAGGCTACAAAGCAATTCTTTAATTATTTCGAGCTGCTTCTTTGCGTCAGGTTTCAGGTTTGAATCGAGGTAAGCGTTGCTAGTAGACCTAACCACCGAATGTTCCAAAAGGAAAAGAAAAAAGAAGATTCCCGACCTCTTTAAGGCTGCTCTTTGTCCACGGGTTTTCGTCTAATCGAGCACCAACAAATGTACATATGTATTCCCAGTTACTCTAGTTTGGTCGTGTATTCGTGTACCCGCGAACATGTCCGAAACGCTTGGCCGTTAGTGCTCGACTAATTCTCGCATTCGCAGGATTCCTTGGCTCGAAATAAATTGTCGGTGGCAGTGCATTGCGCGGCGGGGAACCTCCAAACGAATACATACGCGCGAACCTCCTATCAGAGCGAGAACTCTGTCGTTTCTGCTAATAATTCTGCATCGTTGATCCTCGTCTATCGAAGAACTAATCGGATACCCTGTGCCCTATGACCTATGGCCTTGGTTATTTGGTACAAAGAGCAGCGAGGGGCAAGCGGCAAGAGCGGTAAAACAATTGACGACAAAGCGGCAAAAAATAAGTGAAACACGTTACATAAATAGTACGCGTAATATGCCCCTCCAGTGTCCAGCATTATTCAAACCAACCGATACTAATAACTAAACACGTAGATTGATTGTAGATAAAACATAGTTCTCGAAAGCAAGAAATATCCATGTAGATCGACTGGTTCTTCTTGTTACAGGCATGCTCTGGTCGCTCTGTCTCATTTCGGGGTGCCCACCCCTCCTGGAGGCTCTCCCCATAGTCACTCGGCGCCAGGTATCTATCAATGCATTAGATACATCGTCCAAAACGAAGGGACTCGTGCACTGTTCAAAGGGCTTGGCCCGAACCTCGTCGGCGTCGCTCCATCCAGAGCGATTTACTTTTGCGCCTACTCGAAGAGCAAGGTCGCCTTCAATTCAGTCCTACCCCCGGACACGGCCATCGTTCACGTCTTTTCCGCATTTTGCGCTGGTAAGTTGACCCTGCCGTGTCATCGATTCTGATCTGTCTCTCGTTTTCTACCGAAACAAAAACGGGATGGGAAGAGGGCAGAGAGAGAGAGAGAGAGAGAGAGAGAGAGAGAGAGATAGTGGGGTGGCGGTGGGGAAGGAGGAGGAACAAAATAGAGACAAAGGCGGAAAAACATAGAAACTAGATAGAATCTGCGTATGAATCGCGATCGACTCGGTCGAAACTACTCGATACGGAAATAGATCGGATCGTATCAGGTCAAAGCATTGCCCACCCGCATAACGCGTAACAATACTCGGTCGGCGTTATCAACTCTTTTTTTTCTTTTCGTGGTCGACTAATCGAGTCGACTTTAGATAGAACAAACTCACAGTGGGGTCACGTCGCGCGTCATTCGTCTTATCTACTGAATGGATTCACCCCGTTGTCTGGTGCGTGATTCCGACGCGTTTCTGTTCCCCTCGTGTACACCGATGCGACTCGGTGAAACCGACCATTAACGCGTGCACCTTACTCGGATCGTTTCAAACTGTAAGTACGGTGCATCTGTTTTTATCGTTTCGTTATCGAGAACATCGTACATGCATCGTACATCGTAATACAATGTGCATATATCGTTCTATACGCAACGGCGCAACAACCATTTACAACAAGATCGTAATCTCGAGTTTGCGGTTTTTCCGTAATTCATTCAACAAAAGGTATCTTATCCGAAGAAAGATAAACTTGAACCTTGGATGTTTGTAGCAAAGACACTCCGCAGGGGTGCTTCGCGCGCTCGCATTCGATAAAACCGTCGTAATCATTGTAAACACGACATTTTCGCATACATAGTTCTCGGTAATGTGTTTCCTTCGATAAAAGAACAAGAGATACGTGTGGTACGTAGTCGGTCGAAAGCATACCACGAGAGAACTATGACAGATCCGACGAATGTAAACGCCGCGCAGACCGATCTTATTGGTTCCCTTTCCGAAGCTGAATTTGGTGGGGTGGCCCTTGGGCCGCGCCACGCCGACTCGCCCCGCGTGCCCGCTTGAAAACGTGCACACGGTCACGTAGCCACCCAGCAGCCTATTCTTTACCGACCATCTACGTATATATATATATATGCAAAGTATTGGTGTATAGATAGACCAATACTTTGCACGGTAACTCGCATACTTTGCATACTCTCTGAAATGTTGTGGCTCGTCCGTCTCGATGAAACAATATTTTTGCGGAATATGTATCTTGACTATTTCAAACGCGCGCAGAATCTACAGTCGACCCCCCAACAGCCTAGCATTCGGGTAACTCTTTCGTTTCTTCATTCGTTTTACCTTATCGATAAAAGTGATCGTAATCGTATGTACCACGAATCTTCCTCGTTTCCATCGTTTCCATCGTTTCCTTTCTTTTCGTACACGATGCATTGCGATCCGAGCACCGGGCGATAAAACGGAACAGATGACACTCGCTCGGCTCGTTCTTCCTATTTCTTATTAGCGCGTATGCGATTGTGTCCAATTACGGTCGACCTTGATGTACGTACGAGCAATTGGGGCTCGTCCGTACTCAGAAAACACGCGGTGCGCAAATCGCACGAAACAAAAATCCTCTAGACTCTAGACGACTCAAGATAGTGCTTCGACACGCGGTTTGCGACGCGATTCGATGCTGCGACTCGATGCAACCCGTTGCGTAGACCCGGCAGACAGGCTTGTGCGTACCGTCTCGACAACTGCCGAGGTTCCAAGGCGCAACCATTTCAATTGTAGATAAGTATGAACAAACGCCGCGCTACATATTGCGTCTTTGACACTCGGTACTCAAGTGTCCGCGTACATTTTTCTTTTCCCGTTGTCTCGAACACGACGATTACACGATATTTTCAAGTTCGGAACGCGTAGGCGCGTTTATGCGATTGCTAGGTCGCGTTTGCAACTAGTGGAATTTTCGCTTTAAGGAGACGCGCGAATAGCCGAAAGTGAAAGTAGACTTTCAGAATAGTTTTAGCAAAGGATCCGCGTTCGATTCTGTTCGATGCAGCCATATGGTACCGGCAAGACACCGCCGGCGACTCGACCATCAACGAAACATTCGAATCGGGACACTCGGTTCTCTCGGATCCATCCTCTAATATCCGCCAGAACGTTCGCAGAGCTCGCGACGAGTTACTTACGATAGTTCGCCAAACAGATTTGAGAGACACTGTCGTCGTGTCGCGTCGGTGCGAGCGGGCGCGCGCGCGCGTCTATTTTTAACCGAACGACCGTGTAATTGAACGGTCGGTCTCGTTGTTATTTACAAGCGGCCGAGGTAAAAGGAGCAGCCTGCGACACTCGGTTTTTCTCAATGAGTTGTTTACACGCTCTCCAGGAAGCGCGAGGTAATCGATGCACTCGTTACCGCGCACAATCGGATCGTGGGGCCGCGAATTGCGCGAAGCGTTCGTGCGTTCGCGCGTTCGGTCAAGTTACGCGATCGACGGAATTTCGAGATGATACCTGAAAAAAAAAGACGACCACATCCAACCCGGTACATATATTCTTTTCGAGAAACAACAAACGGAGAAAAGGAACGGTTCCGCGCAAGGTGTAAACGGGCCAATGTAACGTGTGAACGCGACGCTTTCGATAGGTCTTATTACGCCTCTTCCGCAACGCGTTAGAAATTTATCTTATCGAAAGACTGCTCGTCGCGCGCTCTATTCCATCGACCTGCGCTGTATATTCCGCCTGTGTGGTTTTACGTCTTTGCTCGTCGTTTTGTTTCGTTTCGTTTCGTGTCGCGGCGCAACATCCAGTTGATTGGCGCCCACGCGACACGTTTACGCGATCTATACCGTCTCAGCGGTATGGAACAGCGAAAAATACATATTGCGTCGGGTCGGGTCGGGTCGGGTCGCGTCGCGTCGCGCCGCATCGATCCGTACGACCTACCTCACTAAAGTCGCTCGCGAACCATAGCTCTTCGATACCGATCGGAGGAGGGAAAATCGCCGTAAACCGCGGAGACCAGGCCTTCGTTTCGGCAAGCCAAGCGACCCGTTCGTTCGGCTCTCGGACATGCTGGACTTGAAACGCTTACGCGATCCGGACGCGTCGTCGCGACGCTAAACAGTGCGTTGGCCGGCGTGGATTTCGACGAACTGGGTCAACAGGTGCTCCGAACCTGTTTGCGTGTACGAATTACATACGAGTAAACGAGTTGCGTATGAGATGGCCGATTCCGACTATCGCGTTTACAAACTTACAAACGAGACAATCCGCGCGCGCGCGTGCGCGAATCTTTAGGTAGCATATACTCGAGAGGTCCTCAGGTGCAGTAAGTCGGGATTCCCTCCTGCTGCAGGCAGACGAGCTTCGCGTTCGGCGAGTCCACGAAGAGTTCTTTGACGACACCGTTTACCGTTGCCATAGAGTACCGTCGGCTCCTCGTACCTCCCAGTTCCGGAATCTCGATGTCCATGCCGATCGCCCTGGTGTACGAACCCGTCGGGTCTGCCAACATCCTCACCTGTGTTTCAAAGTCCTCGTGTAACCGACGCTAATCCCCCTTTTCTTTCTCTCTCTCTCTCTCTCTCTCTCTCTCTCTCTCTCTCTCTCTCTCTCTTTTCCGTCCTTTCCTTTTTCTCTGTTTCTCGTTCTCCGTCTCGGGTAGGAGAGCCGAGAGCCGACATCCTTTCCAGCGATAGCGATTAGGTCTATGTACATATTCGACGGATTCGGATCGCGGCTAGTAAACTGCGAGCAGGAGAACGCTTCTATTGTAGTTTAAGCGAGGCGCGTTACCTTGTCTTCCGCGCCTTTGATGTTTCCCCAGGCAGAAACGACAAACGGATCGTTGACGCAGACGCAGATGATTTCTTGGAATCCCAGGTACCTCAGATCGGCCGATCTATCGTGATCGAAGACAGGACATTGTAGTAGACCGACAGCGCAGTGCACGCATGTACGCACTGATTATTCGTACTTTTCTATGAATCCCCTCAAGTGGACCTTGGAGCATCCTGGCACGAAAGCTCCGGGTACTCCGAAAACGATGGCGCGTTTGTCAGCAACCAGATTCAAAATATTCTTCCGATTGCTCGGTAGTGCTTCGTACAAGGTTAGGCTCGGCAATTTGTCCCCTATTCTGATTCGAGGCATCCTCGATACGGCTTCCCAGAGCTCCGTCGACCGCGTCGAAACTCTGCCGGAAACCGGGCGATTCGTTTGTTTTGCTCGCCGTCGATCAACGTTTTCCCGCAACGTATCGAATCGCAACGAGTCGAGTCGCATCGAGTCGCATCGGCGCGCGGTGCGACGGCTCGTTCAGATCGTTGCCGATACTCGAGTACGGTAACAGGTCACGATCAACGGTTGGCATCTTTGTCGGAATTTGACGAAATCGACGGACGGATCTCTCGGAATCGCGATGTTTCGAAATCCTTGCCTTGCCCAGGATGTCGCAACCGCGTATCTCACGGCCGACCGGAAATTATCGGGTCACGACAAAAGTCTTTGTTCGTCCGAAACGAGCAACGGATATTTCCACGATTCGACGATCGTGAAACGGAAGGCTATTTTACGTGTACCGTAGACTCGCATTCGCATTCCCATTCGTATTCGTACGAGACGATAGCAAGTAACTGGAAAAAAGAAGACGACCGTGTCGCGGGCAGAATGAACTTTTGTTGCTTGCGCGCGAACACGTTTCAGAAGAAGCTGTGCCGGATAGCAAAGGCATATGAAATGACCCGTGTACCTTGCACCGTGCACCGTGCACTCTACGCGCCATACCGTATCGAAGAGATCCGTTCAAATTCTTCGGAGAGAGATTCTATTCCGAACATTGACGATCGTTACGGAAGATATCGAGTGTCCCTCCGAAACGGCGAGTAAGCTCGAGGAAACCGTGCCCAGCGGCCACGTACCTGCGATCGGATTAAAGACACGTGCGTTCATTTTTCAGGTTTCGTGGCATGTACGTTGACAAATCCTATTTGGTTCGTCAAGACCAGGCTACAGCTGGACCACCGAACAAACAGAATCACCGCGATGGAATGCGTGCACAGGATATACCGCCAATCGGTACGGACACACGTTCCCCCTCAGCATATCCGAACGAGGACAACGAGCACCGTTTTTCGTCGCCTTCTCGCATCCGTGGACTTGGTTTTTCGATCGTGGCCAAAACGAACGACTCTCGTGGTGACCTGTGCGCGGTCGACGCGTCACTAGCAGCCCTAGCTGAAAAATATAAGCTACAACGAAACGCGCGCGGAACCCCATTCGCGCACAAGTTTATTCGATTCGATTCGATGTTATGCGTACTCTTTTGAAACGTAGACCCGTAGAGAAAAGTATTGGTTTTCCGCGCATTGTCGGACTCGGAGCGCGTCGACAAACGGTGGAAAGCGTGTGCTCGTTTCGTGACGTCGGACAAGAGTTTGATCACCCCGAGGACGATAGCGCACTGCACGGCGTACGACATATGGCACGAGGAGGCATGGCATGGCATGGCATGGCATGGCAGGGCAGGGCATGGCAGGGCAGGGCTGGGCAGGGAACAAAACGGCAGACCGAATCGATGCGTTTCCTATCGAGCGTACAGTCTGTGGTCGACCGCGTTGCACCGCGATTGATCGATCTCCCGAGAAACCATCGACGAGCCATGCTCATCGATCATGCACGCTCAACTAGCCAGAGTAACATTCCATTCTTCGCTGTTCGATACCAAGATCTGGAGAAACGTCGAGTACATAACGTGGAGGAGCGTGGAGGAACGTGGAGGAAAGTGGAGAACCGCGCGGCTGCGTCTCAAACAGTTACCGGAAAAACGGTTTTCATCGATGACGCGCGATCCACCCGGATTTTTCTTACGGATTCGAATACCGAACGGTTCCACATGTTCGAGTGTCGATCGCCGACGATTCGGAGACAACAAGGTGTCTTGTCTCGTCTCGTCCGGTCCCATCTTTTTTTCATTTCTTCTCATTTCTACAGGCCTCGCCTCGCCTCGCCTCGCCTCGCCTCGCCTCCCCTTGCCTTGCGTCGTTTCGAGTTCTTACTGTCATCGTTTCTATGCAGGTGTTTTTCAGCAGGCATAAATATCTCGAGAAAGTCAACAAGAGTGTTGCAATCGCCTCGATATAGAACCAGAGAATTCTGGCCCTGCTCAAGGATATTTTTGCTACTCTGCACGCTTAGGAGTCGAGCGCGAGAACATTTGAATATAAAAACGACCTATTCGACAGCTATGTCGAACACGTGCTGCCAACGTTCAACAGAGAAAAAGCAAATGAAAGCTTGTCGGTTTATCGACGACTGTATCGCGGAACAGATGTTCGTTCGAACACCTCGAGTCTTGTGTCTCGTGTCTCGTTGTATAGTGTATAGCGTCTAGCGCCTAGTATTTCATTGTAATTTCCTTCGATCGTGTCGGAATAGTTTGGACAAAGTATTCGCATCGCAGTTGTTCTCGCGCCAGATCTATAATTGGTCAGCGCGATCTGCGAATAGTAAAACGCGGCTAAAATAACGGCTACGATGCTCCGAGCTTGCGAAAACAACGCATCCATCTTCGTCGCAACGATTTATTATAGTACTGGCCCTGTCTCTCACGACATCTGAAGCAGGCTACTTCCGTTCCCGGCGCCTCCGTTTCAACTTTGCGAACATTGCGCATTCTTTCTCGAAACAGACGTAAGGTCTGCGCCGACGAAATTACGTAAGCGCGGACGGAACGTTGGCGCGTGCGTACGGATTCGTCCACGAGTCTTGGACGAGTCCCTCGGTGTTTATCGACGACGGCGACGGCGGCGTATTCGTTGTCTACTGGTAGACATTTCAGAGGGGAGTAGACATTTACAAACCAAATGTTACATTGACCGACGCGACAATTGCAACATTGTTTCATTAGCCGCCATCATTTTCACTTTCGACTGTGCAAGCGTGCTCGATCACGCCGTCCAAACGTGATCTATACCGATAACCAGAGACCCATCCGAAAGTCCGTTTGCGGTTAGCAAACGTTCCATCGAATTTTCGAGAATATATCGTAATGTGGATCGGAGTGCTGTATCGATACTTTCGCCAGTCAAGAACTTGAGAATCGTTAGGAATGAGAATCGTCGCGAGGCCAGAGATTGGCCACGATAATTGCTCGTCGGTCCGAAAACGGATTACCGATGATCGTTCAAGTATCAAATACAGTGCCCGCCTTATCACCTTGGGGGTCTGCGTAGGGGATATCTTTTTTAACGTGCTCGAGATTATTTGGTTAGTCGGAGATAAACACTCTGCGTTGCAATCATGCTACCCGGATAGAATGGGATTGCGTTGCTCGAGATTGATCGCGACGCGACGCAACGCGAAAAACACGTACGCGAGATGCGACGGATGAACGTTCTGGCTCCTTGCATCGAAAGTAGTGTAGAAAATTCTCTATATCCACATGCTGTGCTACTGCTAAACTACCAAACCACGGTAAACCGTGGCAAACGATTGAGCGATTCGTCGTGTTCTTTCAGGGCATCATGGGATTTTACAAGGGCATCGTGGCGTCCTACGTAGGAATAAGCGAGACTGTGATACATTTTGTGATCTACGAGGCTGTGAAGGCTTGGCTGGCGACTACCAGGTCCAGGGTCTCGAGGACGGACGACAAAACGATCCGCGACTTTCTAGAATTCATGGCGGCAGGATCCTGCTCCAAGACCATCGCGTCCTCCCTCGCCTACCCCCATGGTAAAGCGTTCGCTCTTACTCTTTCCGATAGTTTTTCTACCATCTATTTCAAACGGACATGGAATTTGAGTGTTTTCGCGATGAAATCTGTGTCAGTAATCGGAATCATTCGAGTTGATGTTCTCGATAGGATATCAATCGGAATGATTCGCTTGCTAATTCGCCGGTTGGCGTAGAATCGCGGCTCGATCGAACGCGCATTCCGATTTTTCCTTTCTTCCGCGTGCAGGGCCATCTTTTTCTATATATATATATATATATATATATATATATTCTACGATATCCGTGTCTGTTTGACCGTCTGTGCCTGTCTTTATACCTCTACGTATGTATATCTGCGCGTACTTGCATGTTTTCACGAGGAAAATCGTCTATCCCCAACTATTAGATTACCTGATCAACCTGAAAGGTTTCGGATCAATTCCATTGTTTCAGAGGTCGCAAGGACGCGATTGAGGGAGGAAGGCACAAAGTATCGAAAGTTCTGGCAAACTCTGAGAACGGTGGTCGCCGAAGAAGGGCCAAACGGGTTGTACCGTGGACTGGGCACACATTTGATCAGACAGATACCGAACACGGCCATCATAATGGCCACGTACGAGGCGGTCGTGTACATTCTGAGCAGGCACTTTCATCAGCATGCCAGCAACGGGAGAAGCAGCAACGGCGTCTCTTCCGGCAGCACCGGCTCACAATTCTACGCAGAGGCAAAGGCGAAACGGGAGCTTGCCTAGAATTTGCTTACGGCCCCTGAATAAAGGGCCGACGCTCATCCGATGAGTCCTTTCTTCGCTGTGTCCAGTGCCCATTTGTGAATACGGTGAACGGCGTGCGGCGTGCCGGTGTGCGGTCTCCAGACGCTAGAAACACGGAGAGAGAGAGAGAGAGAGAGAGAGAGAGAGAGACACCCCGTTGGAACCGCGTCGTGTGCGCCATCGGTTGGTGCCATATTTGTTACGTTGTAAGGTAGCAAAAGGTATCGCAGCGCTCGGTATCGAACGCTGTGCGATCTGTAAGTGTAGCAAAACGTAGTCCTTCCTCCTTTCAGGTAGCGTACGTTCATACACGGAACACCGCTGTCTGTCAGTCTGTCTGTCCGTCTGTTGTACCCCGCCGAGAAACTCACGGAACACCGATGCGGGAACCGCAGCTGGACGGATCGAGTCGATTCCTTCAAAGTACGTTGCGCCTAAACCCTTCCTCTCTCAGCGATCGTTGAACAGAGCCTGTATCGTCATTAGCGGAATCGCTATTGTAATCTGTTATTCTGTTATTCTATTATTCTGCTCTTCTACTGTTCTGCTATTCTGCTGCTATTCGCAAAGCAGCCAATCAATTTTGACTCGTTTTAGGCGCATTTCACCTCTTCTCTTTTGTATTCCGAGATTTCTGAAACCCAATCGCTCTACATATTCTCAATTTCTCTTGACGCGTCGCGCGCTCACCGAGGCACATGTGTGTATGTATCGCTCGTGCGATAGTCTTCTGCTGCCGACTGCTCGTCGACATTCGTCGCCGGTCACGGTCTACGGTCTACGGTCTACGGTTTCGATAGAACGTTTCCGTGTTTCAAGGCCGCCGAAAAAATCAATTTGTTCGTCGCGATCAATTCCTTCGGCGCCAACTTGAAAAATTATTCAAAAATTCCAGATGCAGGTCTGCTGCCTGCGCAAACATCGCGTTTCTTCGTTGTCGGTAATCCGTTATCTTCCACCGCATAGCGATCACTCGTATATCCATCATCGAATCGCGATCATTGACTTTTCTGATTCTCCTCGAACAGTCAACTTGCAAACGTTTCTTTTTCGTTTCTCGTATTTCTTACCTCGTATCCACGTCGTTACATACTTTCACTTCTAAACGATCGTTTCGATCGATTTTGTTTGTATTTAGCATTAGAGTAAATATGTATTATTATTATTATTGTTGTTGTTGTTGTTGTTATTGTTATTCTATCATGACCTAGATACGTTTCGTTTTTTTTCTCTCTCTTTTTTTCTTTTTCTTTTTTTTTTCTTTTTTTTTTTGTAACCTTATCGTGTATCAACGAAAAGCTAATCGAGCAGGACTCTTGATACAATCGACGAGGGTGAATCGTAAGTAAAGTCAACGAAAGAACAATTCTATAGAATATTGTATAAACCTTTGGTTGCTTATAAGCCAGCTTTTCTCAGGAGTCCTTTAACGAACACCGTTCGATCGTTCGTTTGCATTTCGAACGGTAATCTACACGAACGACGATGAATTCTGTAAAACGTAGCAATAAGTGTTATGTACAGAAAATAAAATTGCGGTATATCTAGCCGTAGATTTTCAACCGTTTGTATTTTTTCGAATGCGTAGAATGTCCGTTACTGTTTATATCGTCGCGTCGGAGAAAGCGGGAGAGCGAGAAGAAGAAACGAGCAACGTTTCTATAATATAACAGAGAGCAAGTATTATTATTTGCCGTCCCGTTTCCTTCGTTGTAACGACGTTGGTTGTTTGGACGTGACTCGTCGATCAAGAGATCAATGTTAGGATGTAAGACTACATGTAAGAAGATTTCATAGCATTTTGTTACGCGAGATTCTATATCTTTTATCCGTAACGTTTGTAAGTTCGATCGCGTCGTTCGTTGCAAATTTACTAGTTGGAAGGCGTTAACGGTGGTTATATAATGTAACAGGTTTTTAATTTTGATACTTGTCTCGATGTTATCCGCGTACAGGATTATATTTGTTCCCGTTCCTTGACTCTCGGTAATCGTAATAAATTCGATCACTCGGGTTTCTCGGTAGCTAGTCCGCGAAATGCTATCCGATAAAACGATTCTATCGACTGTATCGCGTCGTATCGTTGAGACAGATATCCTTGTATCGAGGAATTAGCTTCTGAGATCAATTCGAGTACACTATGAATGATCTGTGATTTCATTATATTTTATTTTACTATTTCACTATTTTACTGTTTACTTGACTTTACTCTACTCTGCTCTACTCTGCTCTACTCTGCTCTACTCTGCTCTACTCTAACTCTACTCTACTACTCTATTCTACTTTACTTTAGTTGTCGTCGGTGTCATCTCGTTAATTCAGACAATATTTTCTCGTTTAAAAGGAATTTTAGACCCTCTCCTTATAAATGGTTCTATTTTTATGCTTCAGAATGTTATTACGATTCTCGTACGGGCTAATTTTCTTTTTCTTTTCAATTTTTCTGTAAATTACGGGTCTTAAAGTACAAACAGAAGAGGCAAATACGATAGTGCGGATAAAACAAGGTTTTGTCAACGAAGACTGAACCATTTTTATTGTACTTGGTATGCTATAAAATTCAAAGTATAAACTCTAGTATAGCTTTGCAGAAAACCGATATATACGAACTGTTATGAAATGTGTATGTGTACGTGTGTGTGTGTGTGTGTGTATGTTTGTGTATGCATGTATACCACACAGCCACGCAAATACATACGTATACATCATACGTACGCATCATTGAATAAAATGAACGAATAATATTTTTGTATGCTACATTTTTGTGAACGCCTCGAGAAACTTATTCCAACGTTGTCTCCGTTGGGGCCGTTTAACCTTTGACTCCACCTTTTCTGCCTTTGTAACCGGAGCCATGGGAGGAACCGCATTCCGAACAAGAACAGGACATGGGATAAGTTATCGGTTTCTTGAATACTTTGAGATCCTGGCAGGTCAATTCGATTATGCGACTCGTATATTCCGTGGGTTGACAACATTGGCAATCGACCGCCGGATTCCAATCTGTAAAGTAAAAGCAAGAAAGAAAACGAGAAAAGTAAACTAAAGAAAAGGAAGATATCCGGGCAGATCGGTTCTAGCAGATCTTTCCGTTTCCGTTCGATTTACCTGCGTCGAAATACGAGCTGGATTCGCACTTTCCTCGGCAGTGTTTGATGCCAGCAACGGGAAGTACGTTCCTGCAGAGTCCATGTTTTCGATGCCTAACGGCAAACATGCCGATCGTGGTGTCCGCATCCAAGTCGTTGAGAACGCACCGATCGACTTGGAGACTGCGGGCCGTGAGATTGCACATGTCGCAACAATCGCGAGTGTAGATCGAAGCCGCGGGACAGTCGGTGATGTCGGGACAAACAACGGAACTGCTGGCGACGGACAGCTGATCTCCCTGGTCCAAGCACGTGTACCGGGTGCAGTTATCGGTGGACGCCCAACTCGCGCCGGCTGCGTGCAACTCGTTCCCGACCGCGCAATGCGTCTGCTTGCATCTTCCGCAACATTGACCCTCTCGAGCTTCTTCGTACGTCCAACCCAGGGCACAGTTTTGTCGACATACCTCGACCTCTTTGTATTTCGTGAGGAAATTTCCGGTCGCGTTCATAGCGCAAAATTCGGTGATACAATCGTTTTCCGTGGATTTCCATTTTTCGCCAGGTTCGTACACTTTGTCGTTGTAACGGCAACCGGTCTTGACGATCACTGGACAACACTGTCCCGGCACGTATCGGCGTTCTATTCGAAACTCCGCCTCCTCCCAAGGATCCACGAGCGGACACTTTTCGGTAGTCGATTCGACGCGCACGGTTCCGTTGGTACTCGACTCGCATGAATATTTCGTGCACGAGTCTATCGAGTACCATTGTTCGCCGACGTTTCTCACCTGGTTCTCGACGACGCAACCAACCGGGACGCATCTTCCGCAGCAAACGCTGCTCCTGTTATCGATCGATCGGTATTCGAACCCTAGATCGCAAACGGTATCGCATTCCTGCACTTTCACCTGTTTTCGCAGGCCATTCTCGTCTCGAACGCACTCGATCGAGACGCAGCTGTCCCGTGGATTCGGTTGCCAAATCTCGCCTACGTTGTACACCTTGTCCAGGTGTTTGCAGGCGGATCTCTCGAACGCGGGACAACACTCGTCCTTCCGAAAAATCTCTTCGACGACAAAATCGAACGCGTCGGGATGATCCGCGGCTCGCAAACATTCTATCGTGGTGCACTTTGTCTTTGGCCGTTCCGCACCGTTCGCTTCGTTCGCTTCGTTCGAGAGCTCGCAGACGCACCGCGAGCATTTCCCGTCCATCCATCGTTCTCCCAATTTCTTGGCCACCACTCGTTCCGACAATTCGATTCCCGTGTCCGACGCAACCGTGTACAGACAAAGATCTTTCGGTGGCACGCATTTGTAGTCGGCGCAACAAGCGTTCTCCGGCGTGACGGCCTCCAGTCGATGGTATTGCGGACACATGAACGTCTCGAGGGGCGGCGGAGGGCATGATTTCGGATCGCAGATGTTGACCGATCGCGGACAACATCCGGAAACGTTGGTCACCTGCACGTAACCAGGAAGAATCGTCTCGACCTCGAGAGGCACGCGATTCAGATCGGGACACTCGGACGGCGGTAGACATTCGCAGATGAATTTCTTGCAACCGTCGGCGTCGCTCGACAGCTTCATCGTTTGACCGTAGCCGCAGACCGGCATCCGAGTTTGTTCCGCGCAGAACGGAGCCGTGGTCGTTGCGCCGGACGCAATGTCGGGCACGCACAGGTACTTTGGACAGCAGTCCGTTTCCGTCCCGTTCACGGCGACCGGTCGCATCTTCTCCTCGCAGATGGTGTCGACGGCCGGACACTCGGTTCGCCGACAGTCGACCACGTTGTTGTCGCAGGTACATCTGGTGCAGAGATCCGGGAACCACGCGTCGCCCGCGACGTGACCCTCTCGGTCGCAGGCAAAGCATTTGCTCCTCGGAACGCAGGTGTCGTTGCGTGCGACCAAATCGCCGGGACAGAAGCAACCCTCCTCAAAGTTGCGCGTGCACTTGCCGGCATCGTCGTCGACCTCGTTGGTACGCGCGACGGTGTCGCAGGTTTCTCTGCAGCCCGATTCGCACGGTCGGTACTCGAGATGCGCCGGACAATTGTAAGGACAGGTCTCGCTGCTTCTCCAAATCAGACACACTTCCATCTGCCGACACTTTCTCGCGTACGCCTCGAAACTGTCGCAGAACCCGCCACCGGTGCACAGACTGTCTTGACAAGCCATCAAATACGGCATCGGATCGACAAAGTTGTGGCATCTTCCGAATTCTGCCGCGTTCAACAAATTGCTGCACGGATCTTGATCGGCCGGCGGCAGTACGCATTTGCTCTGATTATTCGAGGCGCACGCGTCCACGTTGAAATTAGTGCCGCGCGGCGATTCGGTGACCAACCAGCTGCTACCAAAGTCCTGCGGGTCGTTGGCGATCTAACGAACGATACGGTATACGTTTACCAACGTTAAAGCAAGCACGCGCGTATGTATGTATGTATGTATGTATGTATGTATGTATGTATGTATCAAGCATACGGATTCGCAAGGGAGAAACGACACCTTACCTCTCCATTCCGTTTTCTCGAGTCGTCCTCGGAGTCGTCGTTGCAGTTTCCGCAAAGTCCCTCCACCGCTCCTCCAAAGATGTGCGAGGGAAGCGTCAGGGTAAAGGCGAAATTCGCCGGGTAAGCAGTAATTTCCAGCTGCAGCGACGGTATCAGTAATCGCAGTTTCTCCTTGGGTGTCTGTTCCAGAATCAGCCAGGACGCGTTCGACGGGTATTCGGCTACCTTCGAGCCACCGTCCACCGTCACCGCAAACTAGCGAAAAGAAATCTCGTTTCCAAAGAAGCTCAACCTACGTTTCGGTTCCTCCGAAACCGGATACATTCTAAATACGATGCGTACGCGTACAACGATTTCAGGCAGAAAGTTTGCGTACCTCTTGGGACATCCGATCGTTCTGAACGCGAACCACGTGCTCTTTGTAAAGCACCGTCAGCGCTTCCACGCAGCTACCGGTCTCGCAAACTCCGTTCGAGACCAACACTTGGAACGCGTGATCCTCGGTATCCTTTTTATTCTGGACAACGTCTCGCGACAGAACGTACGTGCAATTACCGTCAAACGGTACGTTCTTCCTATCGAAACTGATCAACTTGGAGTTTCCGAGCCACTCGCAGGTACAGTCTTTGCACTGTGTCGCGGGTACGCAGTCGTCGCCGTTGCGCACCGTTCCCTCGGGACAGAAACATCCGGTGAAACAAACCCCTTCCATCACCGGGCAGGGGTCTATTTGTTGCAAGTTGTCGCAGCTGGTCTCGCATTTCTTCCTACAAGTGCAAAATAGAAAATATGCCAAGTACGAGCGAACGAGCAGGCGAAAATTTAAAATGCATCGAATTCGAGAAGGCGTACCGAAAGCAATCTTTGTGGACCAACGGTGGAGCGCAGGTAGCGGGACAATCGTGGCTACTCCTCCAAGCGGACAGATCCATGTTCAAGTCGCCGGCCTGACATTCGGTAATGAAATTGGTTAACGCGCGACAACGACAGTCGTCGTAGGTATGATTGCTGCGCAGACAATTGCACGTGCATTCCATACAGCGGGACACAAACTTGTCCAGATCCAAAATGTTGGAGCACATCGCGAACGACGGATCTTTGACCGTCTCGCAGATCTTCCAGCTCTGCGCTTGCAGGTCGTGAGGGCAGACCTGAGGGTCACACTCCGGCACTCCCTCCATCGCCCAACTATCGCCAAACTCGGCGGTGTTTCTCGCTTGGTTTCCATCGGGCAATTGCTTATCGTTCAGCGCGTATCCGTCAAAGTAGCCGCACAAACCGTCCACCCGACGAGCCAGCTTCGTCGAAACTCCCAGTTTCACGTTCGAATTCGAGTCCCAGATTACCCAGAACCCATAGTAATTCGACACCAAGTACGCGATGTCGCCGATCGAGGATATCTCGAACAACGAGAATTTGTCGCCGATCCGTGCCAATTGATTCGCCGTGAAGCTGTACCCGTTGATCTCGGTCCGCATATCGGGATACAGGACGATCACGTTGTCGTCCAAAGTCACCGCCAGATTTCGGCTGCAGTAACCCGTCCGCGGATCGCACTGCTTCTCCACTGTAACACGAACAAGTCCGATGAAACCGGAGCTTGTGTCGCGAGTCGACCGCGGGTCGAACGCGTAACGTGTTCTCGTACTCACGCGTAATGTACCACCGATTCGTGAACATATCCCTAGCCAAAATATGGTTGCACACGTCGTACTTGTACTCCAGCTTGTCGAACGTCGAGAACGTTCTTCCTGTCGCGTTGCAAACAGCTTCCTCGGCCGCAGGAGGTTTGCAACTGTACTTTCGGCACTTTTCAAGCTTGTACATGCTCATCTTTTCGTAAACCACCGTATAACCCGGAGGACAAGAGGCTTCTGGACAGGTCTGTGGCTTGCTTTGGTCGAGAATCGGCGGTGGCTTGTCGGGTACGCAAGCAAATTGTACGCATCGAGTCTCGTTTTCTGGTATCGTCTGCAACTCGGTATCGGCTGTCGCCGACGACAAGTACCGTTCTCCCATGGATTTTCTAACGAAAAATATTTCCTCCGGTTACCATCGTATCGTCTACTAATATATATATATATGCACGCGATAACCGGTACCTGAGTCCTTTGGCTCTGCCGGGATGTCTGGAAAAAGATTTCACCGCAGTCTTCTTGTGAGATTTCTTGTAGTATTCGGACGATTTTGCTTTTGATGGCCGTAGAACCGTCTTGTAACCGGCCGGACAAATTGGATTCTGACACGATTCCGATGTTGTACCTGTAACATCGTGCAAACCAGACAATTCAATTATATACAAAATATCTATTGTCTATCGTTGCACCTAAACGATAGTTGGATGATCCGAACCGTATCTTACCGGGCGTCGTGGTTTCTTTGACGGCGGTGGTGTCCGCCGAAGCGAAAGTCACGGTCGACAAAGTTGTTTCTCGACAATCTTTCTCGTCATCGGGACAATCTTGAATACCGTTGCACCAGAAATTCTCGTCGATGCACACGTCGCTGGTTCGACAAAGACGCGTACCAACCGGACAAGGTTTACACACGCAATTGCACAGTTCGTTTATCACCGGTCTCGTTTCGGAATCGCGACAACGATCGCATTTCTTTGGCTGACAGAAGCTGGTTCCGCCCAATGTGCACATGCACTCTTGGCAATCTTCGCCCATGTACGTTGTACCCACGTTGTACCTACGAAATACTCTCGGTTGCAAGATTATGCCCGAATTTCTTTGGCGAGCTTAGCTTAGCTTAGCTTAGCTTAGCTTAGCTTAGCGACTACTCACAGCACGTGTTCAACCACGCAGGGGCATTCTTGTTTGGTTACACAAGAGTTTCCGTTCCACCAGTACGAGGGTCCGCGACACGCGCAATCAGTTTCATTTCTATACGGTATTCCCTCGCAAACGTTGCAATCACCAGTTTCGATCGTTGACTCGGTCGTCGATTCGGTCCTCCCGGTGGTTCTCGTCACGGAAGCTGTACGAATCGTTATCGTTATTAGTATTTATTGAAGAGAGAAGAGAGAATATATTTCTACTCACGATACGGCTGGAAACAACCGAGAACCTCCAATTTCAAGCCTACGCGTCCGTGCCATTTCACCGGCTGCACTTTCAGATACCGTGCGTGCAACGGCTTGTCAAAGTAGTTTTTCTTTGACGTTTCCGAATCAAAGTTGGCCAAGAATTCTCTTTCGATTCCTTTCTCGTCGAGCACCGGGTTCCATCGTCGATCGTCGTTACTGTAAAAGACTTTGTAAACGGTCGTCCAGGTGTCCTCGCCGCCTTTCGTAACGATTCCCGTCAACGCACGGGGCTCCAGGAAATCAATTTTCACGTATTGATGCGGATTATCCAATTTCGGGTGCCAAACGTACGGCGACGTCAACTTGAGATTCGGCAATAAATCCGTCGACGAGGAAGACGCGGAAACTTGATCCGCGAAAATCAGATCGTTATCCAAACCCATCGGCTGATCGCACTCTAACGAAAAAGACAAAGACAAAAAATATATATATATATATATAAGAGCATTACCACAGGAGCTCGATATTACAAGTACGTTACGTTAGGTTAGGCGCGTTACACAGTTTCTACAGAGAGAGCCGTTTCTCAAACTATCGATTACCCGGCTTGACAATCTCCTCGGTGAACGCTGTTGTCGTCACCGGAACGCTTTGTGTCCCTCGAGTACTGCCACCGACTGTGAGCTCTTCGCAACCGAGCAGCTCGACTTTCACCGCTATTCCGTTGTGCCAGGTGACCGGGTTTATCCTAACGACCTTTGCTTCGATGGGTTCGTTGAATTTCTGCTCGACCGGTTTATACCGATCCACGGGTCCTCGGAATAATTTCGGTTCCCTTTTCTCGTTCAACACGAAAGAGAACGCGTCGCCGTTTTCAGAGAATAGTACTCTATAGCTGGTGACGAATGCTTCTTCCTGGTCACTGCCTTGCAGAATCACGCCGTAGACGGGTTCTGGTCTCTGGAACTCGATGTCGAGCCTACAAACGATCGCGTAGAATCTACAGGTTTTCCGTAACTGGCGAAACCTCGGAGCTACGATAATGTTACAAAGCGTTGCTTACCATTGGTCGGCTGATTCGTATTCTGGTTTCCAGTAGCCTTGATCGTTCAACAGAGAATATTCGGGCAAGAACATGGGACCTTTGACGCTGCTCGCGTTAAAGGTAACTCGATCGTTTAAAGACCGAATCAGAGGAACGAAACGATTACTAGTGCAATACGCTGGCGGATGAACGGTGCTGGGTACGACGATCGTTTGCTCCGTTAGACCGGGGGTTGCCAATTTCTCGTAAGAAGATGTAGACGCGGCTGCGATCGGCGTCTCGGTTGTCGTCTCGCGAACCACATCGGCACACGATGAATTGTCGCAGGTGTAAAAATTGTTGATGCACTGACAGATTTCGCATTCCGATTCCTTCGAAACAGCCCCAGGGAGAACCAATTCTCCTTGATGCGATTTACAAGTGCAGTCGGCTTCGTCGACGCAGCTCACCGTATCCCTCCAGAATTTCTCTGGTGAACATTTTTGCATCCCTCCCTCCGGGACACATCCTAATCAATTCAAAATAGTTGATCGAATATAACACTATAACGATCGGACAACGAGAAAGGAGAAAGGAGAAAAGAGAAAAGAGATTCGCGATATTGAGGGAGCTTCGGTTCGTTCGATGCTACCGTACCTGGTACGCATTCGGAATCACCACCGCAATATCCTTTCTTCGACAATAGGTAACGATAGTAATCGCAAGCTTTGTCACATTTGATAGCGCATCCGCTCCACGTTTCGCCTTCCTTGCAGGCTTCTGAAAGCAAAATAACGACAAGTTTTAGTCTTGAGGCCTCGACCGTAGCCACGATAAGCTACGTATAGAACCGTGCGCGCGTAGAATCCATTGGATCGATCGTACTCGTGGTTAGAACGTTTTTCTCAAGAGTCGTCGAAATTGTGGTCTTGGAGGTTGTTTTCTTGTCAACTGTCGTCCAGTCGATTTTGCCCGGCGACGGGCTCACGGTAGTCTGTACAAGCGAGCATTCTGGCCGCTGCCCGACAACGTTCGCCGGCCAGTCACAAATTTGCGTCTGTGGATTGTAGAACATGTGCTCGCCACACGACATTTCCACGAGCTCGTTTCCATCGATGCCTGGCGCGCACCGATAAAACAGACGACAGTCCGTAGGATGAGGTTGACTCGGATGTTGCACGCTACACTCTTCGCGTATAGTCTTCACCGTGGTGGTTGTCAGCGATTCTACCGGAATTCAAGAGTCTCGAATAGATTAACGAGAATCGGGCAAACGGAGCAAACTCCAAGAAAAAGAAAAAAAAAACAAAAAAAAAAGAAGGAGAGAAAAAAAAACACGAAAAGCAAAACGAATTCCATAAAATAGAATAACGTGTTAACGCATAACCGTTGCGTACCATCCAGGCTGCTGTTTGTACTCGCCGAGCATAGACACAGTACGCTGATTTCAAAATCTATGCAAGGAAGATCAGGTTGAGACTGACAATAGAGTCCACGCTCCAAACTACACTCCACGTCCAAACCAGTTTCTTTCGGTGTCAAATGATGCTTCGCGGATCTGCATCGTATATCGACCATGCGATCTCTATCACAGATTGCAGATCCTTTCGCGTTCGTCTGTAACATTGAAAACGCGACGTCGTACAAACAAACAAACAAACAAACACGATTTCGCGCAACTACACAGCATCGTATCCAAATCCGTATACCAAATCCAGCAGGGTCGGTAAAGGTTCAACATCTTTGATCTTTCTTCCTTTGATCGCTGTGTCCTGATTTATCCAAGCTGTCCAACCATCCACGCATCTTTGAGGCTCTTCCAGCGGAACGATGCTCGATACAATGGTATCGGTGGTGGTTGTCGTGGTGCACGATTCTCCTTTGCACAATACTTTACCGCGACTACAGAAACAGGTTTGACAATTGTCGGCGCTGACGGTATCGCCTTCGTAATAAGTAACCTGCAACACGACGCGCTCGATTACTGCTTAGCCAACAGGAGAAAACATGTCACTTTATGTAGCCGTCACACCTACATACATATATATATATAATACGTATTTATATAGAATGTATTGTGTCTCGTTCAACGTACCCCATTGACCTCGGTGCAAGCTGGTTTGCAAGTTTCTTTCGGAACGCACTCCGCGTAGCTGTCGTTTCTGTACACTTGATGTTTTGGACACGATTTAACCGAACAACCCTCGACGCAAGCGTCCAGAGAGCAGAGACGAGATCGATCTTTCGGTATCATCAGATTTTCGCAGGTTTCGCGAGGACAAGTTGTAACGCAAGGAGAGTATACGCTGCATGTTTCGTCGCATTGCATAGGACAAAGGTCTTGGGTGCGCCATTTGATCGGAATACCTTTCGCACCGCACTCGTGCGCGTACGCTGCCAACGCTGTGCAAAGACATTCGCAGTCGCCTCCTGAAAGATCAAATATCCGGTGAAGCGATTGCGTTTTGCGGCCGCTCAGCCGCTCAGGCACAGGCACAGGCACAGGCACACGCACAAACACGCGATTATACCTGTATCGCAGCCGCAGGTATCAAAAATGCAATTGAGTAAATAGCTTTCAACTTGAACTTCCGAGTGACACGGTTGAAACACGGAAGATTTTAGTATGCCGCATTTCTCTGCAGCCCATAATTTCTTCTCCGGATGTTGTTCGCAAGGATCGACGATGTCTCTGGGTTCTGGGCAAAAATCGTGCTTCTTCCAAGAGTCTCCAAACAAGTTTGCGGATACTTCCCATATACCACCGGAAGGTGTTTTAAAGTCGTCCTCGCTGTTGTCGTTGTAATCACCGCACAGCCCCTTTGTACGACTTTTCCATCTGGGATCTAACTTTACGTAGACTCTGGTACCTACGATGCAACGACACACACGAGTCAGCTAATAAGAAATCCATCCGCGCACGACCTTTACAAAGCTAAAGGAACCATTTTTCTGTGGAATCTGCTCGAAACCTGAACCAAAGAAAAGTACCTTTGTCCCATTGAACGGTTAATCCGAGGTCCGGCGCATCCACAAATACAAACAATCCGGCCGATCTTGTTGCGAGTCTGTTAAACTTTTCCGATGGTAACGGTTTGCCTCGCGTTAGAACGATAGTTTCCGAATCGTCGCCGCTTCCGACCGTAAGAGTGATCGACTTGGAGCAAGAGACACCGGTCGTTCCGCAAGGTACATTCTGAATCGACACGTGAAACGAGTCCTCGGCGGTCAGCGCGCCTTTCGCCAAAACGTAGTCGCACGTTCCTTGAAAATCATAGATTTTCCCATCGAACGTCTTGTAATGAGAGTCACCCCAAGCGGAACAAACCCCTGCGCACACTCTATCCGTGCAGTCCCACGTTCCGTTCCTGCACTCGCAACTGTTGCATTCGTTTTGAATGACAGAGCCTTCCTGGTAATTGTCACCTCCGTGATGGCACGGACAAGATTCTTCCTTGACGCAATCGCCACCGAATTCGTTTAGAACGTAGCCAGACTGGCAAATACAGCCAGATTTGCAGACGGATGGTTTTCGAGCAACATCCTTGGGATCCTTGTGCATGTTGCGACAAGTCCGAGGCTCTGCCGGTGCACAGTCGGTCACTTGTAAATGTTTGCTCGCCAAGCAAGACGTTGACAGGTCTTTCATTGCCGGGTATTCCGTTATTTCATCGGGCGTAGCTGCTCGACAGTGCCAAACACCGCCTGTAACCAAGGAAATCGTTGGTGTCGCATCGCTATACATCACTGTACACACGTATCGCATGTTTTCTCGAGAGAACAGGCGGCTAAGAAAACGAGTCGCGGTACCTGTACAGGTGCAAAGTTCGAGTGCTTTGTTGCCGGGCCGAACTTCCTTGTGCCCCGCTCGAAACTCCCCGTCGAATCCCTCGTGTACGCAAGGACACTGTCCGATCGGAATACATTCTCCGTGGACGTCCAACGTTTCGCCTTCCGGACAGTTGCATCCTTCTACGCACTGTTGCCTGCAATCTTGGTAAGAAGATATGTCCGCGCACGATCGCGTGCAACTGTTGCCGCAAATCTGATACACCTGACTTCCGGGACAATGTATTTTACATTCTTCGACGTTCAGACGCCACAAGAGGTTCACTCCGACGGAAGCGCAATCCTTCGCGTACGCCGCCAATACCGGACAGAGACATAACTCGAGATTCACTTTGCAAGAGCACATGTCGAACATGCAATCCTTGTGAAATGTATCCGGATCGACGTGCCAATGGCAACCTAACAACGAGAAGAACCGTAAGATATCCCAAGGAAGATATTTCTCGAATATATCTTGTTGTTACCACGGTACCTGCGAACACATCGCTGTACAAGTACGAACAGTACTGTTTCGCCGTTGCTCGTTTCTGCGGATCCAACTCGCAAGGATGATCCAATTCCTGCTCCGGGACATTCGCGCAAAACTCCTCCGTCTTCCATTTATTAGCGAAACAGTCCGCCGACTGTTCCGTATCCCCTTCCGGCGTAATGAAATCATCCTTTTGATTCTCCGAGAACGTACCGCAAAGTCCCCGTGTTTTACCTGTCGATGCAACGATACTTGTAACGGTAGAAACTAGCAGGTAGACGGTAATAGCAGATTCAAAGATTCCGCGAGATTGCTTGCCATGAAATTCCGGTGGAGCGTCAATGTATACGCGAGAAATTCCATCCCACCATATCTCCAAACCGTTTGGCAGACCGATAACCAGAAATATACTGCTGGCCACGCGTATTCTGACACCACCGATTACAGTAGGGAATACGATTAAATCATCTCCGTTTACCGATACTCGACCATTCTGCTTCAATTCCATACGCGTTTCTTCGTAATTGATCGTCACAGTTCTCGTACAGGATGGCGCGTCGCTCGGTACAAGTCCCATACTCTGCGGTAACAAAACGTCAAATCGATCGACATATCAAACGATATTAACGGTATACTAACGTACAGACAAGACAGTACCTCTGTTATCGCGCCAAAACAAGGAACATTCTCGCCTTCTATCGAATAATCTTGGCCCTTCATCAGATAATATTTACACTTGCCCATGAAATCATAATGCTTTCCATCGAAAGTTGTATAATGGGGATCCCCTATCACGGCGCATCTAGCGCTGCATCTAGCCTGAGTGCATTTCCATTTCCCCGAGATACACGTGCAGGTGTTGCAGTCCTTCTGTACGCTCTTGCCAGGTTGAAACAGCTTTCCGCGTAATCGGCACGGACATTCTTCGAAAGTGATACACTTTCCTTCGTGCGCCACAGTTCCTTCTGGACAAAAACAACCCTCCTCGCAATCCTCGATATTCGCCGGCTTTCTTTCTACCTCGGTCCAACAGGACGATTCCGTTTTTGGACCGCAACCCGTGTATACGCGTCCATTGGTGCATAGCATGGCTGTAAACGACATGTCCGGATCAGACATTATCCCATTACACCGTTCTTCGATTCTTATCGTTTAATCAATAAACACACACTTACGACAAGTATCGTTGCTTCTCCAACCCGCCAAAGATACCACTTTCTTGTGAGCACATTGTCTAACGTAGACGTTCATTGTATCGCAAGCGCATTTCCTCCGCTGGTTGTCCTTGCAAGCGCAATAATCCCATAAACAAGCGGTCTGTAATTCGGCTAGGCTAATTGTGTGCGCGCAAGCCTGGAATCTGTGGTCGGACAACAAGCTGCTGCAAAAGCTCATGGCCTCGCTGGCAATGAATGGATTAGATCCGCAAGCGTGACGGGTGTCTGGATATTCGTCGCATATTTCTGTAACAATAGAATCGAACAAACAGCGTGTCTATTATTTGACTTATTCCATCATTCCGAACAAGAGAACAAACGAAACAGTACCTCCAATGTTCTCTGTTCTCCAAGAAGAAGCGAACGTTGCAACGCTCCGCGCATCATCTCCGTTTTTGCATATCAGATCGTCAGTCTTGTCGCCATTCATATTGCCGCAGAGACCGACAGTTTTGTTCCACATGTTTTCCAACGCTTCGATTTGCAACATCAAACCACCGTCCCACTTCAACCGAATCCCTAACGAATCCAAGGTTACCACGATAAAGTGCGCCGACAATTCAACTCTGAGAACCGGTAGCTGTGCCGGAATAGGTAACAGCTTCTTCGGAGTTCGAACTTCTGGGATACCAAATTCGTTCTTCGTCAGTATGTACTCCTTGTCCTGAACATAGATCTTTGTGATCTTGAAACAATCTTGCGTCTTGCAAGTCGGACTATTCGCCGCTATTATCGTAAAAACTCGATTCTGCGCTTCCTGAACCAGAATATGAGAGCAGTCGCTCGCGAAGCTGAAAATATTGTCGTCGAAAGTTTTGTAATGTACTCCGCCCCAGGTGAAGCAGCTCTCCGGAATTGGTCGCTTCTCCTCGATAAATAACACGTTGTTTTCCACGGCTGAACCGAATTGCATCTGCGTTCAAAGAAGAAATCTTATTCTTATCGATCGAGTCTCATACATATATTACCGTTTTCTCCGAAATACATATTATATGTAATTACCATGTTCGAGGTGGTATTATCGTGAAGATCGTAGCTGGTCTTGGCCAACGGAGGAGATTGATGGTTGTGGCTCGAGCCTAAAACGTCCTGGTACGTCCACGAGTGATTCGTTTCTCTGACATAGGAATTATACGTTGTACCCAAAGAAATCACGTTCATGTTTTCACCGTATTTGCATTGTGGTATCGGCTGAGGCTCGAAAACACCAGTCTCGTAGGAACATTTGTATTCGGTTGCCGGAGAAAACTCGAATTCTACTCCGTCCGGACAGTTTAGAACACACGAATAACTGTTCCCGTCGCTGCTACAATAAAACCCACCGTTGAATCCCATTTTCTCTCCGTTGCAAGCATCGGCGGCTACAAATTCGACAAAAGATGTTTCCGTCACGATCTCGTCGCATCGTTGAATCAATTGATTGATTTCTGTCTTTTGTCAACCACTCTGCCACGATACTTACGATACTGACACTGGAGTCCTCGATACGCTTGCGGACACTGACAGAGGTTCGACGGCAGACAGTTGCCCCCGTTTTTGCAAGGAGGATTACACACGGCTACGGCGGTAAACGCAGATATTCCTTTAATTTAATCGAATTTCCGCACGGTATTGTACAACGAGTATTCGTGATTGATACGTACGTTCGCAGTCGGGCACAGAGACCCAATCTTCTCTAGTAGGTAGCCAGTTTCCATTCTTACAAATCAGATTGGTAATGGACGTGCCATCGGGAAACGTGAAATTCTTCATGCACGATATCGTGCAGGTTCTAGAATATTATAAACAAACAAATTCACGAGCATCCGGTCGGGTCTAACAATCAGGAAAATTCGAGATCGACGTTCGTCTTTCAACGAATTATACATACTCCGAGTTACAACGCTTATGAGAATTAAGCGCCGTAGGTGGATACTCCATGCATGGTTTATTCTGAAATTGGCACTGCGGTCCGGTAAAGTCTTCGGGACAATAACACTGATGCGGCGCGACGCATATTCCGTTGTTCAAACACTCTGGCATACAAATTGCTAAACACACGTTATCCAATGTATAATATAACGTTATTCCGTTGACACATACCCCATATACCATTTTCTCTCCTGGACAAAAAGGAAGGATCTACGGGAAAACTCACGTTCGCAGTGGGGCACGGAAATCCATTCGGTACCAAAGATGCGCCACTGTTTCTCGCTACAAGTTACAGCCAGCTGGGTCACGCCGTTTGGAAATTTATAATTCGGTTTGCAAGTGGCGATACATCCGCTGTAAAAACGAATCGGGTTGTAGGCTGTGTGGGATTATATTAATCGGCGCGACACCGACGGTGTTACCTGTCCATCGAACATCGAATTTCACCGTTTAAGGGTGCATCCGGTTGTCTGGCGCAACCACCTACGAACCAACGTCTTCTTGCACCGCTTTTGCTCTTGGTCGCGCCATAATCTGGATCGAGGGCGGCAGCATCGTTCAACGGCACGTTTCTACCGAAATCAAAATACGTTTATCTCAATGGATGTATGATCAAATACACATATTGTACGCGTGTACATAGTAGTATGATCGCTTACTCGGTAAAGTCGGAGGACTCTTCCGTAGAATTTACAGCAATTATTTGGCTCGTAACGTCGACGGTTATCGCAACTTGAAAAATCACTTTCCACAGCTTCATTCTGAATCGAGAGATAACGCTTGTACCATCCTCTCAAAGGGAACACACGTTGTCGAACACGTTACAGAAGGCTTGCTCTCTGCCAGTCGAAGCAAATTCATTTCTTTTATATAGCCTCGAAAAGGAAGTACATTGCTGATAAATTAAATCCTGTCCGATAAGAGAATTCGAAGAAAAACCAACCATCATCGGTCTGAAATGTGGGTCCAGATTAAGAAAAGGAGGAGGAGAAATTTAAACTTTGGAAAAAAATTCAATATATTTATTGTCGTCGATCGGAATGTTAACACAGCAATCTCTATCTATAAACTTTCATAGAGATAAACACAATACAAATGTATACGCGTCGTCGGCGGTACACAAATACCCACTTGTATTTGTATTATCAGGTACTGTATGTATATGTATATCTTCATGTATATATATTACGTTCGTTTACAGCCAAGAACTTTTCTTTAAGGGCCGAGAGTATATGCGTGTCCCTGTTCTACCAGAAAACAGCAACATAGAAAATAGTCTCCTACACTTTTGACACACATTTCGCCTGGAAACGCGATTCGATTATCACGGTCATTACAAGCGTTAATAACTTCCTAATTAGTTAGATAAGGCAGCAATGATATAACAAAGGAAATACTTATCGAATAGCACCGTTCCAGCGTTACCGCACTCGTATCAACGAGATTTCCTAATCTACGAACGCAAAGATGCGAAACAAACAAATAATTCAACTGTAGAGTAGAGCAACTTGTATGTATGTTCAGAAGAAAAAATGCAAAAAGGAAAATCTCTAAAACCGACAAACAATATTATATATATAATAATAATAATAATAATAATAATAATAATAATAATAATAATAATAATAATAATAATAATAATAATGTACAATATTATAATACGTAAACAACAATTAAAACAATCGTAAGCTTTGTTAGACGGATCATAACGTAACATTCGTATAATGATCATTCTGGTAAAAATAATTTGTTCGGTACGGTAAACGAGGTAATCGAATCAGGCCTTCCTTAATCCTCTGAAATACCTTCGTACGGCATACGTTTAGATTTCCAAGAAGAAATTCGATAGCAGTCAGGTCGGTCTATCCAGAATTTTCCGTCGATAATTTTTGTTCATTAGCTGCTCAGGTTCCGAATATTTTGAATGCCAAATTTCGTAGTAAGCATCCGAAGAAATATTATTCAAATGTGTAATGTTAAACTCTTCCAACAGCGCAATTTTCCATACCTGAGGAGGACAGAAAAGTGATTGATTAATCTCGAGCTTTCTTTCGATCGAAACACATTATATAGAGCAAAACAAAAGATAACATAATGTTAAATCAACACCTACATCTTCGTCGGGTATAATCGTCGGTGCTCTCCTAGCTCCAAAAACAGCTTCTTTTCTCAAGACGTGTAAGCGGTATAATAAATAATGTAAAATATACATTTTATCAGGTTCGCCGACGTTAAAACTAACAGACATCGAAGAACAACACTCGTCTTTTATCGGGTACAAAGCGCGAGTCCAGTAACTACCAGTTTTGACAATACCCCATAACAAAGATTGCAAAGAATATCCATGAAACGTACCCCGTGAGTACTGATCTCTTGTATCCGAGGGATAAATTCCCATAGATGCCAAATGTTTAGCTGAAAATACATACTATACATATATGCATATTACCATCTATGAAATTCACTTTCCAAGGACAGACCAGTCCAAAGTATCAAAACATTTACCAAGATAATAATCCTCTTGCTTCCAATATTTCCCACCGGTTATACATTTTTCCGAATTGTCAAACATGCCTATCAATTTCTTTAAAACTCCCTTGCTCATTACGTATCCTGCGTTAGCAACGTTGTACGGTTGCCCCCACAATACCACGGCGTGACCTAAATAGTGATCGTCGTTGTGATTCAGCGGAGCAAGCATGTACCGTAGATTCTCAGGAATGACCAACGTATCGTCTTTCACCGTAACAAGCCATTCCAAGTTTTTGTTAGCTTTCCAAACGTAATTGAACGCTTCGCATAAAAGTTGCCACGAAGACACCATTTTCATTTCAAAAGTTATTATAGGCACCAACAAATCCTTTTCTTGACCAAAAAAATAGACGTTGTTACAGCGTTTTCCCCATGTATTCCAGATAGACCTCGCCAGTTTTACTTTTGTTACAAAAACGATACAAGTGACTTGTATGTTAGTGCTAAGCCAATCAGACTCCAATTCTTCGTCGGTTTTCGATCCATAAAGATAAGAGTCCAGATCAACGTTATCGATACGAATATTCTTGCTTCTCAACCACTCGTTGTACGTTCGAGTTTCTCCCGATCCCGATCCCGATCGTTGGTTCTTCCAAGTTTGAATAATAATCTCTTCGTCGTCGTTCCATGTATCGACCAACCATTTTAAAAGACTACTCCTCCGACCGGCACTAGAGTCTGGCAATGAGCTTTCACAAGTCGATGTAATTAATCTATCGTGGAAAATAAACACGAATAACGTTCCAAGGAAACCAATTCCACATCCAACCATGAACGTGGATCTTGGTTTCAAACGGTTCGGGTACATGTTACGATCAGAGGTTATGATCAAGAAAGTAATCGGAAACCATACATTTCTATTCCTACCAGCCTTTCCATGCGAGCCAATCTAAACTTCCAAATTTTTAACATTCGTTTACGCTCATTTGACTTTCTCTTTACGATGTTGTCTTGTAGCGTGGCCAGTTGACCACGCGAACATAGCTAGATATATATAGTATCGATTAATGGCGCGGAGAGGCAAATTTAAATATAAGATGTAATCGCGTATTTAATACATATGTATTAAATTTGGGCGCGATAGTTTAGAGTAGGTAAAGAAAGACCGGGAGAGTTCCATAGAGATCCTTGACGAAATTCGAGTCGGCGAGACTAATTGCGGAATTTAGAGAAAGTCACGCAGCCTCTTAGAGTAGCTTCTCCAATTCTTCATAAATTAGGGATAGTCGAAGTCCGGAATCAGTTAAGGACAAGAGGTCATAAATTCTGAGTCAAGGACCTCTTGGAACTCCCTCGGACCTCTCTCTTGTTCGGTCCCACATGGCCCCACGTCCCTCGTTTTGGCGGGGTTTCACCCTCATGCGCACCCCACTCCCGTGCGTGCGCTATTAAGATCCATCCACTACCAATCACCATCAAGCAGCAACCGGAAGACGAGTGATCCGACGAATCAACGCCTAGCCAGAAGATCCTAATTTTCCTATTGGCTAAGGAAGCGAGACGAGAAGGAAGAAGCTGGGAAAGGATTTGAAGCTCCAGGATGAGACAGAACTCATTATAGAACTGAGGGAGTTACATCTTCTAATAAAATCTACAACAGTTTTTTCGCCTTTAACTCTGTGTACAAAGTTTATTTCTTAACTTCCACGAGCAGAGCGCTTCAGCGCTCCACGGGCACTCGAACCCACAACCAAAATCCCTATTCCACCACACTGCGACGCAACACTGCCCCTATATATCTCTCTATCCTGCTTTTTCCCTAAGACTGACTTTAGTTTTTTTTTTCAGCTCGAATCTTTCTTTTCCGCAGTAATTTGCCCTTTTACTTGGTTTTCTACGGTGATGGGCGTTTAGGAGCTGCAGTAGTCCTTAACCCCCTCTCCCTCTTTCCTCTCAGGGTCCACCTTTTAATATTATTATTTCATTTAAGTCGAGTCCGAGATATTTTTCTCTTTTTCTCGCTGTGCGGCTTACTGAATCGCCCCGGCTTACCCCCTCCAGTTTAGAAATCTGATCTGCTTTTATCAATTATTTTTTTTTAGCTTCTAGGAGAGATAAAAGCCGAGTCGGCGAAGCCGACGAGGCGCAAAGTCGCCGCGAAGCAGCGACTTCGCGCCGAGGAGGGGCCTAATCTTCCGAAACAAGTCTTAAATTGATCTGTGCGTCCTTCTCCTTCTTTTCGACCCCTTCCTTTTTTCTCCTAAAATCCTTCGTTTCCGAGAAAAAGCATCCTCCTGCTATTTCTAAGCACTTTTTGGAAATTTTTTCTTGCTCCCTGAAACCCCCTACGCCGTGACGTATCGGTTTAGCTTCGACAAGGCGTAGCCGCAAAAAATTTTTTTTTTTTCTCTCACTCTCAAAATTGGTACCTATTGATAAACTAATGATATGAATATTATTAAACTATTAATGTGTGCATTGATATCACTCCCTACTATACCACTTTATTGTACCTTGTTTAGAAAAAATTATTAAGAAACACTGAGACTGTTCTTTCCTGAATAGTTCTACTCCACTCGCGGTTTATGCAATTTCAAAACTCAAACTGACTTTCTACTCTAATGACTTCCTACGGAGATGTTTCCTTACACACAATAGTCCTAACCCTAACCCTAACCCTAAAAACTTAACCGTAACAAACAAAAACCTAACCGTGCCTCCAATAAACCTAACCCTAACCATTCACACTAGCCCTAAAACCTATTCCTAATCCTAAAAGTTAACCCTAATTATCGAAAACCTAACCCTAACCCTAAAAAGTTAATCCTAACCACCGACACCCTAACCCTAACCCTCGAAAACCTAACTCTAACCATGGAAATCCTAACCCTAACCATGGAAAACCTAACCCTAACCACGGAAAATCTAACCCTAATGATCGAAAACCTAACCATAACCATGGAAAACATAATCGTAACCTACGAAACCCTAACCCCAACCTTTCCAAAACTAACCATAACCCTAACCCACCAAAACCTAACCCTAATCCTCCAAAAACTAACCCTAACCTTCCCAAAACTAACCCCAACCCTAACCGCCCAAAAGTAACCCTAACCCACCAAAACCTAACCCTAACCCACCAAAACCTAACCCTAACCCTCCAAAAACTAACCCTAACCCACCAAAACCTAACCCTAACCCTCCAAAACTAACCCCACCCCTCCAAAACTAACCCAAACCCACAGAAAACTAACCCTAACCCACCAAAACCTAACCCTAACCCTCCAAAAACTAACCCTAACTTCCCAAAACTAACCCCAACCCTAACCCCCCAAAAGTAACCCTAACCCACCAAAACCTAACCCTAACCCTCCAAAACTAACCCCACCCCTCCAAAACTAACCCAAACCCACCGAAAACTAACCCTAACCCACCAAAACCTAACCCTAATCCTCCAAAAACTAACCCTAACCTTCCCAAAACTAACCCCAACCCTAACCCCCCAAAAGTAACCCTAACCCACCAAAACCTAACCCTAACCCACCAAAACCTAACCCTAACCTTCCCAAAACTAACCCCAACCCTAACCCCCCAAAAGTAACCCTAACCCACCAAAACATAACCCTAACCCTCCAAAACCTAACCCTAACCCTCCGAAAACTAACCCCAACCCTCCCAAACTAGCCCAACCTTCCAAAAAAAAAACTAACCCTAACCCTCCAAAACTAACCCTAACCTTCCCAAAACTAACCCTAACCCTCCAAAAGTAACCCTAACCCACCAAAACCTAACCCTAACCCTCCAAAACTAACCTTAACCTTCCCAAAACTAACCCCCCCCTAACCCTCCAAAACTAACCTGAAAAAAAGGGTTAGGGTTAGGGTTAGGGTTAGGGTTAGGGTTAGGGTTAGGGTTAGGGTTAGGGTTAGGGTTAGGGTTAGGGTTAGGGTTAGGGTTAGGGTTAGGGTTAGGGTTAGGGTTAGGGTTAGGGTTAGGGTTAGGGTTAGGGTTAGGGTTAGGGTTAGGGTTAGGGTTAGGGTTAGGGTTAGGGTTAGGGTTAGGGTTAGGGTTAGGGTTAGGGTTAGGGTTAGGGTTAGGGTTAGGGTTAGGGTTAGGGTTAGGGTTAGGGTTAGGGTTAGGGTTAGGGTTAGGGTTAGGGTTAGGGTTAGGGTTAGGGTTAGGGTTAGGGTTAGGGTTAGGGTTAGGGTTAGGGTTAGGGTTAGGGTTAGGGTTAGGGTTAGGGTTAGGGTTAGGGTTAGGGTTAGGGTTAGGGTTAGGGTTAGGGTTAGGGTTAGGGTTAGGGTTAGGGTTAGGGTTAGGGTTAGGGTTAGGGTTAGGGTTAGGGTTAGGGTTAGGGTTAGGGTTAGGGTTAGGGTTAGGGTTAGGGTTAGGGTTAGGGTTAGGGTTAGGGTTAGGGTTAGGGTTAGGGTTAGGGTTAGGGTTAGGGTTAGGGTTAGGGTTAGGGTTAGGGTTAGGGTTAGGGTTAGGGTTAGGGTTAGGGTTAGGGTTAGGGTTAGGGTTAGGGTTAGGGTTAGGGTTAGGGTTAGGGTTAGGGTTAGGGTTAGGGTTAGGGTTAGGGTTAGGGTTAGGGTTAGGGTTAGGGTTAGGGTTAGGGTTAGGGTTAGGGTTAGGGTTAGGGTTAGGGTTAGGGTTAGGGTTAGGGTTAGGGTTAGGGTTAGGGTTAGGGTTAGGGTTAGGGTTAGGGTTAGGGTTAGGGTTAGGGTTAGGGTTAGGGTTAGGGTTAGGGTTAGGGTTAGGGTTAGGGTTAGGGTTAGGGTTAGGGTTAGGGTTAGGGTTAGGGTTAGGGTTAGGGTTAGGGTTAGGGTTAGGGTTAGGGTTAGGGTTAGGGTTAGGGTTAGGGTTAGGGTTAGGGTTAGGGTTAGGGTTAGGGTTAGGGTTAGGGTTAGGGTTAGGGTTAGGGTTAGGGTTAGGGTTAGGGTTAGGGTTAGGGTTAGGGTTAGGGTTAGGGTTAGGGTTAGGGTTAGGGTTAGGGTTAGGGTTAGGGTTAGGGTTAGGGTTAGGGTTAGGGTTAGGGTTAGGGTTAGGGTTAGGGTTAGGGTTAGGGTTAGGGTTAGGGTTAGGGTTAGGGTTAGGGTTAGGGTTAGGGTTAGGGTTAGGGTTAGGGTTAGGGTTAGGGTTAGGGTTAGGGTTAGGGTTAGGGTTAGGGTTAGGGTTAGGGTTAGGGTTAGGGTTAGGGTTAGGGTTAGGGTTAGGGTTAGGGTTAGGGTTAGGGTTAGGGTTAGGGTTAGGGTTAGGGTTAGGGTTAGGGTTAGGGTTAGGGTTAGGGTTAGGGTTAGGGTTAGGGTTAGGGTTAGGGTTAGGGTTAGGGTTAGGGTTAGGGTTAGGGTTAGGGTTAGGGTTAGGGTTAGGGTTAGGGTTAGGGTTAGGGTTAGGGTTAGGGTTAGGGTTAGGGTTAGGGTTAGGGTTAGGGTTAGGGTTAGGGTTAGGGTTAGGGTTAGGGTTAGGGTTAGGGTTAGGGTTAGGGTTAGGGTTAGGGTTAGGGTTAGGGTTAGGGTTAGGGTTAGGGTTAGGGTTAGGGTTAGGGTTAGGGTTAGGGTTAGGGTTAGGGTTAGGGTTAGGGTTAGGGTTAGGGTTAGGGTTAGGGTTAGGGTTAGGGTTAGGGTTAGGGTTAGGGTTAGGGTTAGGGTTAGGGTTAGGGTTAGGGTTAGGGTTAGGGTTAGGGTTAGGGTTAGGGTTAGGGTTAGGGTTAGGGTTAGGGTTAGGGTTAGGGTTAGGGTTAGGGTTAGGGTTAGGGTTAGGGTTAGGGTTAGGGTTAGGGTTAGGGTTAGGGTTAGGGTTAGGGTTAGGGTTAGGGTTAGGGTTAGGGTTAGGGTTAGGGTTAGGGTTAGGGTTAGGGTTAGGGTTAGGGTTAGGGTTAGGGTTAGGGTTAGGGTTAGGGTTAGGGTTAGGGTTAGGGTTAGGGTTAGGGTTAGGGTTAGGGTTAGGGTTAGGGTTAGGGTTAGGGTTAGGGTTAGGGTTAGGGTTAGGGTTAGGGTTAGGGTTAGGGTTAGGGTTAGGGTTAGGGTTAGGGTTAGGGTTAGGGTTAGGGTTAGGGTTAGGGTTAGGGTTAGGGTTAGGGTTAGGGTTAGGGTTAGGGTTAGGGTTAGGGTTAGGGTTAGGGTTAGGGTTAGGGTTAGGGTTAGGGTTAGGGTTAGGGTTAGGGTTAGGGTTAGGGTTAGGGTTAGGGTTAGGGTTAGGGTTAGGGTTAGGGTTAGGGTTAGGGTTAGGGTTAGGGTTAGGGTTAGGGTTAGGGTTAGGGTTAGGGTTAGGGTTAGGGTTAGGGTTAGGGTTAGGGTTAGGGTTAGGGTTAGGGTTAGGGTTAGGGTTAGGGTTAGGGTTAGGGTTAGGGTTAGGGTTAGGGTTAGGGTTAGGGTTAGGGTTAGGGTTAGGGTTAGGGTTAGGGTTAGGGTTAGGGTTAGGGTTAGGGTTAGGGTTAGGGTTAGGGTTAGGGTTAGGGTTAGGGTTAGGGTTAGGGTTAGGGTTAGGGTTAGGGTTAGGGTTAGGGTTAGGGTTAGGGTTAGGGTTAGGGTTAGGGTTAGGGTTAGGGTTAGGGTTAGGGTTAGGGTTAGGGTTAGGGTTAGGGTTAGGGTTAGGGTTAGGGTTAGGGTTAGGGTTAGGGTTAGGGTTAGGGTTAGGGTTAGGGTTAGGGTTAGGGTTAGGGTTAGGGTTAGGGTTAGGGTTAGGGTTAGGGTTAGGGTTAGGGTTAGGGTTAGGGTTAGGGTTAGGGTTAGGGTTAGGGTTAGGGTTAGGGTTAGGGTTAGGGTTAGGGTTAGGGTTAGGGTTAGGGTTAGGGTTAGGGTTAGGGTTAGGGTTAGGGTTAGGGTTAGGGTTAGGGTTAGGGTTAGGGTTAGGGTTAGGGTTAGGGTTAGGGTTAGGGTTAGGGTTAGGGTTAGGGTTAGGGTTAGGGTTAGGGTTAGGGTTAGGGTTAGGGTTAGGGTTAGGGTTAGGGTTAGGGTTAGGGTTAGGGTTAGGGTTAGGGTTAGGGTTAGGGTTAGGGTTAGGGTTAGGGTTAGGGTTAGGGTTAGGGTTAGGGTTAGGGTTAGGGTTAGGGTTAGGGTTAGGGTTAGGGTTAGGGTTAGGGTTAGGGTTAGGGTTAGGGTTAGGGTTAGGGTTAGGGTTAGGGTTAGGGTTAGGGTTAGGGTTAGGGTTAGGGTTAGGGTTAGGGTTAGGGTTGAGATCGAATCGAGTTACCACTCAGTGCGCATACCAGCTGAGTAACTTTCGGAATTTTGAACTTCGAGTTTAGACTACGAACGCTTTTCATTCTTTGAGTTACCAAGTTAAAAGAGAAAGAAAATAACCGCAAGTTATCGCGTTTAGGCTGAAAAGCCCCCCTCTGTATAAGGGCGGACACCGCGGTATTATTTCGGTAGAATTACGATTAAATCTACGATAAAACGGGCGAAATAAAAATAAAGTAAATTCGGTGCGCAGAAATAGAATAATCTCACGCGATCGCAATAAAGACGTGCGGTGAATATATGTATGCTCCGATGCATACAGTGAGAAAGACAGAGTGAGAATAATACACAGTTTTAGTGAAAGACAAGGACGAAAAGAGAAAGGGAGAGAGAGTTCGCAAGGGGTCGGTCAAAAAAACCACAAGGTAGGAAAAAGACTCAGTACTATCGCAGGTTTAAAGCAAAGGAACAGATCCCCCTCGAATAAAATCTTTTTTAAAAAACTTTATGAATTAGGCCAATTGCGAAAAATCATAGTAGGCCCCTGAAATTCGAGATCTGGGTATTTCCGAGGAAGGCCTACAAGTGACGCAAAAAGCGGAGAAGTCTTCTCCCCCCTGAAATAAATTTTCCAATCTAACCATCCGTTTCCGAGATATCGCGAAGGGGAGGGGGATTTTGGGAAGTGATTCAGGGCCGTGCACTGCTAAAAGAACACCGAAGCCAAGACGGATAGATCGAGCCCAGTAACGCCTCAATCGAACAAACTTCAGGTTTAGTGTATATAGGGTGACCGAAAAGTAAATTAGAAAAATAATAAAATCCGAGTACGTGGTCCCCTTTGGTGCCGGGTATCGGGTAGTAGGTGTGGGGGGGGGTTTAAAGAAACCCCGTGATTGCGACACGAATCGCCTACCCCCACTACTTTACCAAAAAACCACTTTTACGGACAAAAGGACACGTTTTTTGGGAAAATTTGCTATAGGCCGCGGAACAAGGAGTCAAAGGGCTATACGCTAAAGAAAGGAAAAGTGGGGGTTTATTATAGAAAAACCCCCACTTCCCTCTTGAGGTTTCCTAAAAATACCAGGCGAACATGTAGTATAGACAGGTGCCGGGTAGAATAGGACGATAAATGAGAAAAGGATAGGAAGAACAAACGACATACCGAATATAAAAGAGGGAAAAGGTAGTCTACCGATTAGGGGAATAGCGAAAAATAATAGGATCGGAACGAAATTTAAAAGATAGGTATTTCCGAGGACGGGCATCAACCAGGGGCGGAAGTGGAGAAGTCTTCTCCCCCCTGAAAACGATTTTCGAAAATTCCCCCCCGGTTTCGAGAAAACAAGGAGAAGGGGTAAACGTTTAGGACCTATCGAGATAGAAAATAAAGAATAGAAAACAGGAAGCCGAGACCTATCCAACGAGCCGTTGCACGAAGGAATCGGACCAAGTAGAGTTTAGAGTTATATAGGGTGTCCAAGAAATAACCGAAGAAAAAATAGCAAACCGAGGGCGTGGCCCCCTTCGAAATCGGATTTTTGGAAATAGGTAGGGGGAGGGGTTTAAAGAAACCCCGTCGTGGGGAAAAAACCCGGCTACCCCCACTATTTTCCGAGAAAAACGCCTTTTGCACAAGAAGGAACCGTTTTTTGGAAAAATTTTTCACAGGCCGCGTTCCACATGCACAAAGGGCTGTACAATAGGAAAAGGAAAAGGGGGGGTTAATAATCCAAAAAACCTCACTTCTCTCTTGAGACAATCCAGAAAACAAAAAATATCAGCACCCCGAGTAGCCAGGAAAACGGAATAAATTATTCACAGGAAGATAACCTGTAAATAAAAATTCTCCGTTTACGAATTCTCCAAAAAAAATACGAAAAGTTAGATAAAACATTTAGTATAGGAATAATATATAGAATAACCATATGTATAGGAGCAGTATATAGATAATTACCTTTAAGGCGTACTTAATTAGTTAAGCTAGATTTAAGTAGGCTGTAGGATAAGCGAAGATTAGGCTAGACTAGAAAAGTATACTATATTATAGTTTATTAGGAACTTAGTCAATCTAGATTTAAGTAGGCTGTAGGACAAGCGAAGATTAGGCTAGACTAGGAAAGTATATTATATAATAGTTTATTATAAGGATTAAATATAAAGACGTAGCGAGCGTCAGAATTAGAGGTACAAAATCAAATGATATTAGACTCCCTAGCGTTAAGCAGAACTTAGAATACACGAATCTACAACGATTATTGTATATGAACAAAATATATTTAGACAAATACCTTAATTCTGTATCTATTTTCAAATAACCTTCCTTCCCCAAAACAATACCTACTCCCGAAAAACAATATCTACTGCTATTGAAAAAACAATAACTACTCTTGGAAAACATAATTAATAAACAAATAGATAAAACTAAACTTAAAACTACATTGAATAAAATAGATAAATGAATCAATCAACAAATACAAGCAGACCACAATTCTCAAATTCTATTTGAAAACCGTTATTAATAAATAATAAATAAATAAATAATACATATCTCAAACTCTCAATATTATAATTAACCTCACTGCTCTATTGCATACTTCCATTCCAAGTCAAGAAATCTATATTTTCACTTCTCTGTTACTTTAAACTTAAAACTAAAATGAATAAAATAGACAAATGAATCAATCAATAAATACAAGCATAAATAACTAAGAACAGACACAGAAAATAGATAGAAAAATAGAATAAAATATAATTTTATAATAAACAATAGTATAAATTAGAATAAATAACTAAGAGAATAATAATAAATAAATTAACATACCAAATAAACAAGACAGATGATAAAAGTAGAGGTACACTAACAAATAGTTTTTCCACTAGTAAATAGATATTAAATAAATACTTACCGGAAACATATAGAACTACATAAGAAAATATATATAAAGATAGATCTGCGAATATAGACATATAAGAATAGAATACAAATAAATAAATAAACACATATATATATATAGCTATGGATACTCATAAATAAATAAATTAAGAAATAGTCACTTACCTGCAGAAAGAAAGAGCGGAAAAAGCATTACAATCCACTAGGATAAACTCGAGCAATAGAATTTAGAATTCAACCAACCTGAAAATAAAAGATAAAGATAAAGTTTAAGATAAAATAAAGTTAAAATAAAAAATTAGAATCTAAAGTTAAAAAATTTAATACAACAAGAGTAGGAAATAAACAAGAGCATCAGAAAAGAAATAATCAAACAAACCTAGTAGACAAAAGCTAAAAAAGCTGAAATAATAAAAAAAAAAAAAGGTAGACTCTGTAATAAAAAGATAGTAGATTCCGATAACAAAGTTAAAATAAAAGGCACTAGTATTACTGCACACCTACCCAGTTACTGCACACTTATCCAGTTAGGAAAAATAACCAGCTAGAAGCTCCTATAAAACAATAAGCGTGTTATCATAAATAGGAAAGGAAAAGGCTTAAATCAGGGAAAATTATCTGAAAAGTAGAATAAAAAATTCTAACATAAGATAGCGGCGCGGGGAAAGACGAACAGAAGTAAACCAGTGGGAAACAAAAAACCAAAAGGAAGAGAGAGCTCACATAACGAAGAGACAACCTAGGTAGGACACGGGGAGAGCAAGGGGGGGGGGGGTAGAAACGTTACATAGTGAGACAACCGACCGACCCCGAGCGACGAAGAGGGAAGGACAAATAGAAAGAGACAAACGCGCTCAGGCGCGAAACAGAGGACGATATAACCGCCACGACAACTGACAATCACATACGGGCAAAACATCGACACACTCACAATCATAAACACACCCATTGGCACACACACATTCAACCCAAGCCGACATAGACTACAGAACAGAACAGACAGAGCACAATCAGAACAGACAGAGCACAATCAGATACAACGGATAGAAAAGAAGGAAAGAAGATGGAAGAAGAAGAACAATGGTTAACACCAACTCAACCCATAGAGAGGAGAGAAAAAGAAAATATATTCAAAAGAAGCGGAAAAACAAAACGCAGTGGGGAAAAAGAAAGATCAAAGAGAGTAAGGGAGGAAGAAAAATATGATGAGACCGACTCAGAGTCTCAACTTTCGGACATCATCATACTGGGAAATACAACAATAAAAAAGAAAAAGACAGAAGACCCGCTAAACTCTTCCGCCCTATCAAGTAAAGGAAACTTGAAAGACAGAGAAAAAGAAAAAGATAAGGGAACAGAAGAAAGAGAAAAAGAGAAAGAAGAAGAGGAGGATGTCCTCATGTTGATTGGCGAACTAACAACCCTCCTAAAGAAAACTAAAAACTCAACAAGGGAGGTAAAAACATATTGTGTCGACCCTCTCATGGAAGTCAAGAGTTTCACTAAAATGCATGCGGCACAAGCGGATAGGCAGCTTGAAGCAGCGATTACCAGACTAAAAAATATCGAGCTCATAATCGAGAATAAAAATTTAAAAAACAGCTTTATGCATAGGGATATGGGCACTCAATGTTCCCTGATAAGACCTGGCATGAATAAAGGAACCCAAATACTCGGTAAAAACAGAGCAGAAGCAACAGAGGCAACGAGAAAAATCTTGACGTACGAGAGCGAAATAGAAGATGCTTTAGAGGGAAAGAGCAGTACGGAAAATCAGGAAGCCGAATGGACAACGGTAGAAAACAGAAGAAAAGCAGAAGAAAAGAAGAATATTAAGAAGAGGAAAAAAGAAGAGGCGGCGGAAGCCGAAAGAAGAAAAATAGAACAAGATAAGGAAAGAGAAAAAGAAAAGGAAAGGGAGAGAAGAAACAGACCCCCACCACCTCCGAAATCAGAAGCCATCATCATAAAAACTTCCGAGACTAGAACCTTTGCAGACCTGTTCAAGCAGTTAAAAACCAAC
The DNA here is from genome assembly GCF_050948215.1 of Halictus rubicundus. Lineage (NCBI taxonomy): Eukaryota > Metazoa > Arthropoda > Insecta > Hymenoptera > Halictidae > Halictus > Halictus rubicundus. The sequence goes on from NC_135159.1 coordinate 16,228,055, forward strand.
GCAGGAGAGAACATGAAGGGAATACACACGGTCAGGAAGTCCAGAGGGGGGGACATCGTGATCGAGATGGAAAGAGGAACGAACGGAGGAGCGTTAGAAAAATTCGCTAAAGATACTTTAGGAGAGGAGTGTAAAATTAAAAGAATGGCCCCTAAAGTAATCTACGAAATAAAAGATTTAGACCCAACGATAGACAGGGAAGAGCTGAAAGACGAGCTAGCAAGGATATTAAATCGACAAAAAGAAGAAATTGAAATAAAGACAATGAGATTCGGGTACGGGGGGACGAAAACTGCAATAGTAACCCTCCCGGCTAGCGAATTGGAAAATCTAGGGCAAGAGAATAAACTTAAAATAGGTTTCACGAATTGTAGGATTAAGAGAACTCAAAACATTCTAAGATGTTTCAAATGCCACTCTTTCGGACATCTATCATACAATTGCGCCGTGGACCTGAAAGGGCAAGAGCTATGCAGGCGATGTGGAGGACTGGGACACCAAATCAACGGGTGCGAAGCAATAAGGTGCTGCATTTTATGCACCAGAGAAGGCATTCACGCCACACAAGCGGAACATATTGCAGGGGCGGCAAACTGCCCTCAATATAAAAAATATTTGGAGCGAACGGCTAAAAGTACGCAGAACTAAAATTCAAGCTCAAGATACTTCAAATAAACTTGAACCACTGTCGGCTAGCTCATTGCCTGCTCAACCAAACGACGGAAGAGCTAGGAGCGGACATAGTGCTTATTTCAGAACCGCTATATAATCCGGGAAGCTGGACGTTCTCACCAGGAGGAAAAACAGCGATTTGGACTACTAATAAAAATGGCATAAAACGACTCGAGGACAAGGACTACGCTGAAGAAGACTTCTCGGCGGTAAGAATAAAAGAATTAACAATAGTAAGTACGTACTTCTCGCCAAATATTACAATAGATGAATTTACATACAAAGTTAAAAAATTATTCGAGTATGTAAGCCAGGAGATCTCTCAAGGAAACCAGATACTAATAGGAGGAGACTTCAACGCTAAATCCCCAGCCTGGGGCTCGAACGTGCAAGATCTGAGAGGAACAATCCTGCTGGAAGAAATGCTGAGAATAAATATCTTCCCATGCGTTCCCGAAGGCGGCCATACATTTGAAAGAGGAAATTCTACCTCGAATATAGATTTCATCGCAACGACCAGAGACCTACAAATACAGAAATATGAGCTTACAAATAAAGTAATTAGCATAGAGTCAGCCTCAGACCATAAATATCTTCTTACAGAACTTAATAGCACAGAGGACAACCAGATAACCAGAACGCATACAGGGGCCAAATGGAGAATAACCAGAGCAGGCATTACCAGGCTGGGGATAGCGATGGAACGAACCCTCAGAGAGGAAGGGATAAACGAAAAAAGTACGTACAACACTGACGAAGAAAACAAATTTCTAAACTCTATTTTTAGAATATGTGACGAGGCACTAGACAAAGCGGATAATACGAACCCAAGAGACAAAGGAATCCCATGGTGGAACCCGGAAATCAAAAAACAAAGAGGGAAGGTACAAAAGCTGAGGAGAGCGGCACAAAAGGCAAGGAAGAAAGGAAAAACCGATGAAAGAGAGGCTTTAACTTTCTTGTACAAGCTAGCGAAGAAAAATCTCCAGAAACTCATAAGCAGAGCCAAGGAAAAATCATGGAAAGAGCTATGCGAAACGATAGACAGAGATATATGGGGAAAACCATATAAAGCAGTAATAAGGCAAGTAAAGAATAATAATCTACCTGCAGCCCTCTCCTTAACTTTTGCAGACACAATATTAAAAGGACTATTCCCGCAAGGAAGCAACCCGTCGCTTACTCAAAGACAACACGTAAGTGAAGAGGACGAACTACAAAATGAGGACCAAGAAGAAGATCCGGAAATGACTTACGCTGAAGTAACAACCGAGGAAATCTTAAAGGCTGCTAAGTTATTAAAAATTGGAAAAGCCCCGGGCATAGACGGACTCCAACCAGAAATCATCAAGGCATTGGTAGAATTTAGACCAGACAGATTCACGGCCCTCTTTAACGGCATCCTGAAAAGAGGAAGACTTCCGAAGCACTGGAAAAAAGCACGAACCATATTATTAAGAAAAGAAGGTAAGGACCCCTCCACCCCAGCAGCTTATAGGCCGATATGTATTCTAGATGCAGCAGCAAAGCTCTTCGAATATGTAATAAGAGCAAGACTCCACGACGAACTGGGGGCAAAGCCCTTTAATATAAATCAATTCGGCTTTACAAAAGGAACCTCCACCATACACGCAATGGAGGAAGTAAGAACTGCTGCAATAGAAGCATCAAGGAAGAATAGGTTCGCTGTGATGGTGGCTCTAGATGTAAAAAATGCCTTCAATACACTAAGCTGGACTGCGATAAATAAGGAATTAAAAAACAGGAACACTTCCGAGTACTTAGTTCGTCTCATAGACGACTACTTTAAGGACAGAACAATTCATTACCATGCTCCGGAAGGAAACATATCTTTAAACATGACTATGGGAGTCCCGCAGGGATCTGTTCTAGGGCCCTTCCTATGGAATGTAGTTTATGACGGCCTCCTCAACAGGACAAACCCTCCGATGACTAAAAAGATAGCTTTTGCAGACGACATCGCTATAATAGTACAAGCAGCCACGGAAAATAGATTAAAAATAAGAACGGAGGATATCATAGAAGATACAAGACAATGGATGACCACCGCAGGATTATCACTAGCGGAAAACAAATCAGAAATCATGATGCTAAATTGTAAAAGGGTGGAGGAAGATCTCTCCTTCAAGATAGGCGAAGCCCTAATAAAACCTAAAACAGAGGTGAAGTATCTCGGAATAATTTTCGAATCGAGTAAATCTTTCAGGCAACAAATTGAGAAGTCAACCAACAAAGCCATAAAGGTAATGGCAGCGCTTAGCAGGATCATGACGAACAGCATGAGAACAAAACAATCTGCGCGAAAGCTCTACTACCTTACGATGGAATCAATCGTACTATATGGAGCCCCCATCTGGTATGAAGCCGCGGAAACGATCTATATCAGAAGAATTTTGAGAAAAACACAGAAGATCGGGCTGACTAGAGTAATATCGGCGTATCGATCAGTACCATTGGAAACGCTGGCAGTTCTTTCAGGGGTCATTCCATGGGACCTCAAAATTATAGAAAGGAGAGAGATATTCGACGAGGAAAAAAGAATGAACGAAACATTGTTAAGAAACGAAAATGAGAACAACATAACAGGAGAAGATCAACGACGTAACCTCGAGGTAAACGAGGAGACCAATGAAACTGAGGATAACGTGGAGATGCCAACAGACAGACTAAGAAACCGATTAAAGAAAATCATAAGAAGCCAAGCTCGGGAAAGAACGCTGGCAAGATGGCAAGAAAAATGGGAATCAGACGCAGTAGGAAGATGGACCCATAAAATCATCCCACAAATTGAGCCTTGGTTAAACAGGAAACATGGAGAATTAAATTTTTATTTGACTCAAGCATTAACCGGGCACGGAGTATTTAATGTTTTCAGATTCCGAATAGGCAAAGCAGAATTGACCGACTGCTGGTTCCACCAAGGAGTAGAGGACTCCCCGGAGCACACTCTGGTAAACTGTGGCAGATGGGACGAAGAGAGAAAAGAATTACTCAAGGCGTTAAAAACCAGACCGGAAAATCTGACTATGCAGAGAATTATAGAGGGAATACTGACAAATGAAGCTATCTGGATTACATTCTCGGAAATGTGTAAAAACATTCTGAAGAAAAAAGAAGAAGAAGAGAGACGCAGAGAAAAAGAGCTCATAGACAACCCAATCATGAGAAACATTGACGACGATCTGGAATCGGCTGACGCTGAAAGAATGACAGGATTATAACAAATATTAAGTTAAGTAATTAACAGGCGATGTATGTAAAAACAGAAATAGAATAAATAAAAATAAATATGTAAAAAGTGCTGAAATATTTTTTCAACGTGTTGCAGCTGATGCCGGAGGGCGGCGGCGGGGAGAGGAGTGAGCAGGAGAGGATGACAAGGATTCCGGAGGCCGAGGGAACAACGGAGGAACATCCAAGTAATTCCAGCTGACGCCTGTGATAAGCGGACTTCGCGGGACCAGGCTAGGCGGAATCAAACAAGGACAAGGACCACCGGGATTCATGCAACGACTTCCGGACACCCGGTACATTCATCTGCATCCGAAGCCCTTCCTCTCCCCGCACCCGCACGCCCACGGGCGAGGCTGCAATACTGAGAAAAATACAGCACGGATAGCAAGTACCAGCGGCGTAGTGCTTGCTGCACCGGTTGCAGCAGCAAAGGCGCAATATACCGATAACGAATAGATCCCTACTGCGAGAGGTGAAAGATATAGTAGAGTTCTGTAGAAGAGATAGGAAACGTGTTAGACAGGCAAAGGTGAGCAAGGGGCCGACTCGCCAGCGGCATATTGCTTAATAACCGACAAGATGGCGGACGGCGACAGGCACACGCGTAACATCACATTTTAATTAATTATGCATGAACGAAAGCTGGTACAAAGACCGAAATGTAATCTCGACGGTTTCTGGGGACGGCGGACATAATGGGACAATTTTCAAACTCCAAAAACTCCTAAATTAGAAGATATTTTTCAGGGGGGAGGGGGGGAAAAAATGAAGACCTGGAAAGAAAAAGACAGATCAAGAAAGTATATAACTGATGTTAGATTCACGATAGGACAAGTAATAAGAATTTGAGAACTAATTGAAAATTTAGAAGATAACCAGAAGGAGGGCAAAGGCCTCTTAAAGGCAGATATATCCATCCACCGCCTTCTCCAAAAACCGGACGAGTGGGTCAGAGAAACCAGCACGCAAATCTTAAATTCTAGTACGAGAGATAATATAGTTAAAATCACACTTACCTATAATCTATCTGGACAACCTTCTCGGAAAAAATGTAAATGTACTCTGAAGAAGAAGAAAAAGAAGAAGAAGAAAGACGCAGAGAAAAATGAACTCATAGACAACCCGAGTATGAAAAACACTAACGAAGAATTATATTCGGATGAAGCAGAGTGAAGGATGGGACCTGAACAAAAAATCAAGTTAAGTAATAACTATACGACTTATTTATATGAGAACAGAAAGAGATTATATAAAACGATTAGGTGAAAGGTGCTGAAATGTTTTTCAATGTGTTGCAGCTGAGGCCGGAAGGCGGCGGCGGGGAGAGGGGTGAGCAGGAGAGGATGACAAGGATTCCGGAGGCCGAGGGAACAACGGAGGAACATCCAAGTAATTCCAGCTGACGCCTGTGATAAGCGGACTTCGCGGGACCAGGCTAGGCGGAATCAAACAAGGACAAGGACCACCGGGATTCATGCAACGACTTCCGGACACCCGGTACATTCATCTGCATCCGAAGCCCTTCCTCTCCCTGCACCCGCACGCCCACGGGCGAGGCTGCAATACTGAGAAAAATACAGCACGGATAGTAAGTACCAGCGGCGTAGTGCTTGCTGCACCGGTTGCAGCAGCAAAGGCGCAATATACCGATAACGAATAGATTCCTACTGCGAGAGGTGAATGATATAGTAGAGTTCTGTAGAAGAGATAGGAAACGTGTTAGCCAGGCAAAGGTGAGCAAGGGGCCGACTCGCCAGCGGCATATTGCTTAATAGCCGACAAGATGGCGGACGACGACAGGCACACGCGTAACATCACATTTTAATTAATTATATACGAACGAAAGCTGGTACAAAGACCGAAATGTAAACTCGACGGTTTCTGGGGACGGCGGACATAATGGGACAAGTTTCAAACTCCAAAAACTCCTAAATTAAAAGATATTTTTCAGGGGGGAGGGGGGGAAAAAATTAAGACCTGAAAAGAAAAAGACAGATTAGAAAAGTACATAACTGTTGTTAGATTCACAATAAGAGGAAAAATAAGAGCTTGAGAGTAAATTGAAATTTCAGAAGATAGCCAGAAGAACTATAAAGGCATATTAAAGATAGATACATCGAACCGCCGTCAACTCCAAAAGCCGGGCGAGTAGGTCAGACAAACCAGTATATAGAGTTTAGAATTCGAAAGCGAGCGTTAAATTTATTTATATAATTATATATAGAGAAAACCGATAGGACAAACAAGACGTTATACACGGCAGTATAGAAAAACAAAACAAGGGAAGTAGGAAAAGTAACGGACGACCTCGTACGACTCGTTACAATTAATATTCAAATGACAAAGGGGTTATTCGAGTTCAGGCGAGCGACCTTCCACTCGAACAACACACAAGAATCGAAAAACGACCGGAGTGACGGGTAGGGGGGAGCACCGCTAGGCGTCCTCTAAAAGTAAAACGGTAGATTCTGAAATCAGATCGAATCGAGTTACCACTCAGTGCGCATACCAGCTGAGTAACTTTCGGAATTTTGAACTTCGAGTTTAGACTACGAACGCTTTTCATTCTTTGAGTTACCAAGTTAAAAGAGAAAGAAAATAACCGCAAGTTATCGCGTTTAGGCTGAAAAGCCCCCCTCTGTATAAGGGCGGACACCGCGGTATTATTTCGGTAGAATTACGATTAAATCTACGATAAAACGGGCGAAATAAAAATAAAGTAAATTCGGTGCGCAGAAATAGAATAATCTCACGCGATCGCAATAAAGACGTGCGGTGAATATATGTATGCTCCGATGCATACAGTGAGAAAGACAGAGTGAGAATAATACACAGTTTTAGTGAAAGACAAGGACGAAAAGAGAAAGGGAGAGAGAGTTCGCAAGGGGTCGGTCAAAAAAACCACAAGGTAGGAAAAAGACTCAGTACTATCGCAGGTTTAAAGCAAAGGAACAGATCCCCCTCGAATAAAATCTTTTTTAAAAAACTTTATGAATTAGGCCAATTGCGAAAAATCATAGTAGGCCCCTGAAATTCGAGATCTGGGTATTTCCGAGGAAGGCCTACAAGTGACGCAAAAAGCGGAGAAGTCTTCTCCCCCCTGAAATAAATTTTCCAATCTAACCATCCGTTTCCGAGATATCGCGAAGGGGAGGGGGATTTTGGGAAGTGATTCAGGGCCGTGCACTGCTAAAAGAACACCGAAGCCAAGACGGATAGATCGAGCCCAGTAACGCCTCAATCGAACAAACTTCAGGTTTAGTGTATATAGGGTGACCGAAAAGTAAATTAGAAAAATAATAAAATCCGAGTACGTGGTCCCCTTTGGTGCCGGGTATCGGGTAGTAGGTGTGGGGGGGGGTTTAAAGAAACCCCGTGATTGCGACACGAATCGCCTACCCCCACTACTTTACCAAAAAACCACTTTTACGGACAAAAGGACACGTTTTTTGGGAAAATTTGCTATAGGCCGCGGAACAAGGAGTCAAAGGGCTATACGCTAAAGAAAGGAAAAGTGGGGGTTTATTATAGAAAAACCCCCACTTCCCTCTTGAGGTTTCCTAAAAATACCAGGCGAACATGTAGTATAGACAGGTGCCGGGTAGAATAGGACGATAAATGAGAAAAGGATAGGAAGAACAAACGACATACCGAATATAAAAGAGGGAAAAGGTAGTCTACCGATTAGGGGAATAGCGAAAAATAATAGGATCGGAACGAAATTTAAAAGATAGGTATTTCCGAGGACGGGCATCAACCAGGGGCGGAAGTGGAGAAGTCTTCTCCCCCCTGAAAACGATTTTCGAAAATTCCCCCCCGGTTTCGAGAAAACAAGGAGAAGGGGTAAACGTTTAGGACCTATCGAGATAGAAAATAAAGAATAGAAAACAGGAAGCCGAGACCTATCCAACGAGCCGTTGCACGAAGGAATCGGACCAAGTAGAGTTTAGAGTTATATAGGGTGTCCAAGAAATAACCGAAGAAAAAATAGCAAACCGAGGGCGTGGCCCCCTTCGAAATCGGATTTTTGGAAATAGGTAGGGGGAGGGGTTTAAAGAAACCCCGTCGTGGGGAAAAAACCCGGCTACCCCCACTATTTTCCGAGAAAAACGCCTTTTGCACAAGAAGGAACCGTTTTTTGGAAAAATTTTTCACAGGCCGCGTTCCACATGCACAAAGGGCTGTACAATAGGAAAAGGAAAAGGGGGGGTTAATAATCCAAAAAACCTCACTTCTCTCTTGAGACAATCCAGAAAACAAAAAATATCAGCACCCCGAGTAGCCAGGAAAACGGAATAAATTATTCACAGGAAGATAACCTGTAAATAAAAATTCTCCGTTTACGAATTCTCCAAAAAAAATACGAAAAGTTAGATAAAACATTTAGTATAGGAATAATATATAGAATAACCATATGTATAGGAGCAGTATATAGATAATTACCTTTAAGGCGTACTTAATTAGTTAAGCTAGATTTAAGTAGGCTGTAGGATAAGCGAAGATTAGGCTAGACTAGAAAAGTATACTATATTATAGTTTATTAGGAACTTAGTCAATCTAGATTTAAGTAGGCTGTAGGACAAGCGAAGATTAGGCTAGACTAGGAAAGTATATTATATAATAGTTTATTATAAGGATTAAATATAAAGACGTAGCGAGCGTCAGAATTAGAGGTACAAAATCAAATGATATTAGACTCCCTAGCGTTAAGCAGAACTTAGAATACACGAATCTACAACGATTATTGTATATGAACAAAATATATTTAGACAAATACCTTAAAAAAAAAAAAAAAAAAAAAAAAGGGTTAGGGTTAGGGTTAGGGTTAGGGTTAGGGTTAGGGTTAGGGTTAGGGTTAGGGTTAGGGTTAGGGTTAGGGTTAGGGTTAGGGTTAGGGTTAGGGTTAGGGTTAGGGTTAGGGTTAGGGTTAGGGTTAGGGTTAGGGTTAGGGTTAGGGTTAGGGTTAGGGTTAGGGTTAGGGTTAGGGTTAGGGTTAGGGTTAGGGTTAGGGTTAGGGTTAGGGTTAGGGTTAGGGTTAGGGTTAGGGTTAGGGTTAGGGTTAGGGTTAGGGTTAGGGTTAGGGTTAGGGTTAGGGTTAGGGTTAGGGTTAGGGTTAGGGTTAGGGTTAGGGTTAGGGTTAGGGTTAGGGTTAGGGTTAGGGTTAGGGTTAGGGTTAGG